>NC_089774.1:2109049-2129049 GCF_040412425.1 Macrobrachium rosenbergii
ATGTTTGCTGACTGGAGGGTGGATGATTAACATACCAATTTGCAGCCCTCTAGTCCCAGTAATTTTCGAGATCTGAGGGCGGAAAGAAAAGGTACGGACGGACAGACAAAGACATCTATGTTTTTTACAGAAAACTAATAAGGCATCCGGAGGGAGTCGCCCAGTGAAGATTTCCACTAAAATTCGTTCATTTGTTCTAGAGATATTCTGTCAAAATAGACACCCGGCAACACTTAGCGGAGGTCTGTAACAAGCCTTAACAACGTAGTTTAAGCTGGCAACGGACCACTAAGAGGCTCGATAATCGATGGAGCATAAAGTGCTTCGTAAAAAGCCAAGAGCTTCAAAACTATTAAGAGAGCTTTGAGGCCTTGTGCAAGAAACAATGGGTCGTAATGAGGCCCAAGAGGCAGAAGTATGAGGAGAAGTGGTTGAAGGAATTTAGGTCTGAATTTTTCATTTAAGGTTTTGCAAGAAAAGAATTTCCATGTAAGGATAGAATTCCCCTATTCCAACAATGAACATCAAGGTCTCAATGGCTCGTTTCATACTCTGGTGACTTTTATTGGTTTAAATTTCCCACCTCAAACACCATAGTTTATATGGTACGAATTTTTTCCTTTCAAATCTTGGTGATGGAATTTTCATCTTTTATTCCAGAATATATCCTCATTATTTGAAAATTCATCTTCAAATAATGACGATTATCCCATTTCAAAAGCTGAAGATTATTTGAATTTGAAATCGAAATTCCAAACTAAATCAGGAGGAGAAAATTTAAGATTTGAACATCATATTTCGAAGACAGTTTATAATTTCTGAAATAAATTCTCGATTAGAAACACTTAAACAGATGTAAGTTCGAATCTCCAACTACAAACACAAGAACCAAGTTTGGAACTGGACCTAACATGCGGCTAAAGGATAATCATGATTCGGACGACATTAAATGACATACACTTTCCTCTTCCCATTGTCATTTTCGTCATCTTCAGATCTGTCCCATTTAATCTTTTTTTTTCTGAACATTTTCCTTCGGGCTTTACTTGACAGGCTTTCTCAATCACAATGAGGCCAATTCACGGCTCGGTGTGGCTCATTCCCATTCCAAACCATGTTGTTATTATCTGTCGCACGCTTCAGTAATGGTCGGTTCTGAATTCCACGAGGAAATTCTCGTCTTTTCACATTGAATTTCGAAGCTAAACACAAGCTCTTATTATGAATGTCTCTCTCTCTCTCTCTCTCTCTCTCTCTCTCTCTCTCTCTCTCTCTCTCTCTCTCTCTCTCTCTCTAAACCAGTAGCCATCTAGGATAGGACAGAACGTGGGGATGTAACCCATCCCTAACAGGAGGCAAGGAGGATTCCTGACATCATATACATATATATATGATTTTAATCACTTTCATACGTGATTCATTTATCACACATTACCACAGATATATATATATATATATATATATATATATATATATATATATATATATATATATATATATATATATATATAAACTAGACTTAGTTAGGGACTTCTCTTCGTATATTCAATACATAAAAAATACTTATCGAGCAGATAGCACCAACACATTTCAGTAGATTGGAGCGATTCGAGGAGAGACTATAAAAAGACCACCAGAGAGAGGCCCTCATGACAGACAGAAATGATGGCCGATATCAGGACCCGGAAAAACGATATCGGGAAGACGCAGATGAAGATGAGATGGCCACAACTTTCCCAAGAGAATTTGCTTTTGTTTTTGAATTCGACGCAATTTCGTGATTGCATGATGACGGAGCTACGTTCTCTAATAGCTAAAAATGTTGTTGTCCGTGAGGCGGGGATGATGACGGAACAAATATTTACTGGAGATTAATTTCAACGAGAAAATTGCTCTACACTCAACGCGGTAGAATCCCCATTAAAATGGCTATAAACAGGGCAGTTGTCAGGAGAATGGCCCACAGGGTTGAAATTAAAAAACTTATTTGTTCAAGAGCCTTTGTCTGTGGTTGATTTTGTTTTCCGGAAGAGAAAGCAATAAAACGTAATGTGTACCAATATATATTTTGCTGTGCGTAGGAACGATAGTCTGCGATTAATAAACTCCATTCTTAGACTTGCCGTCGTCCAGCCCAGGTTAGCCTCTAATGAATATAAAGTATCATGGTACCTTGGTCTAAGCATTGAGAAGGTGCGTAAGGTCCCTTGGGCTGGGACTTGCTGTCTCGACCCTCTGATATATTGTCGTCTGTGTCGTCCTCCTGGGTACGTTAGTTAGGGAACTGATGCAGTCTTATATGTAACAATGGGCAAATTTCAAGAGTTATAAAGGGTGAAAAAAGAGAATATTTCAGAATTAGAGAGAAAGCTATATAAAATGAAACTTTCATTCAGCCTGATCCCTGGTCAGGGTCGCTGCTTTTGATGAGCCTTTTCCAGGCGTTTCTGACACTCACTGAACGGCTCATTTCGCAAATGTTGAACGGACAGATGCCCCTCCCGACTCTGGTCCTTCCTGTTTATCCCACCCTCGGAAAGATAACAAGCATAATCACTTCTATGAATCACTTCTATGAACAGCAAAGAAAAAGCATACACCATAAACTCCGAGGCGAGGCCATTCCCCGAGGGAAATTTCTCCCGCCCACACTTTTATGAAAAAAGGAAGTCTTTAGTTTTTAAAGAATCTTCATATTATTAAAGATATATTCTAAATGACAGATTCACAGCGTAATTTTTCATACTATGTGCTAAGGTTACTTACAAACGAACGGGAAAACTTTGAAGCGAAGATGGAAATAAATTGATCTTCAATTTAAAAAAAAACTTTGCAAACATGAAACCGACTGAAAACCAAGATTAGCCCGATAAGAACAGCGATAGCACGCTTTCTGCAGCCATAAGCCAAGCGCTCTGAAGCGTTCACTGCAAACCCCTTCGAGTGTTAAACACAACATGGCGTCCGCAAACACCGCTCTCGAGCGCTTCCATTAATTCTTCTGATCCCTGCATCCATTTGCATGGAAACGAGTTCCTGTCCCCATTTCACTCGCAGTATCCGCCTGTCGACTTGTCCTGAGTCCGACGGCAGGAGCGCGATGAGATATTACTGTATTTATGTATTCCTCCTCGCTCATTAGGACCGCCGACTCGGTTGTCGCTGTTCTAGGTCAACGTTTGCGATGATAACAGGAGTCGTGGAGACGTGACGTCGTTTCTCGCAATGAAAACGTGTGATACTACGGCTCGGAGTCAGGGACAACGAAATTTTGCTACAGTGTCTTCGAGTCGGGGACAATGACATGGGCTACAATAGCTTTGAGTCAACAACAATGACGGCGTTTCCTAGAGTGATTTGGAGTCAGGGACAATGGTGACGTTTGCTAAAATGACTAGGAGTTGGGACAATGGCGCTTGCTACAATGACTAAGACACGTGGACGATGACATTTCCAGGAGTGGCCTGGAGTCGTGGACAATGACAACGTGTGCTGTGATGACTTCCAGTCGGGGACAATGACAACGTATCCTACAATAACTTGTAACCAGGGACAATGACAACGTTTCCTACAATGACTTGGAATCAGGGACAATGGCAACGTTTCCTACAATGACTTGGAATCAAGGACAATGACAACGTTTCCTACAATGACTTGGAATCAGGGCCAATGAAAACGCATGCTACAATGACCTAAATGTCAGGGACAATGACAACGTTTCCTACAATAACTTGCAATCTGGGACAACGACAAGGTTTCCTACAATGACTTGGAATCAGGGACAATGACAACGACTTTTTCCTTGCAATGACAATAACGTTTCCTACAATGACTTGCCACGGAAACGAAACAGGGACAATGTTTTTCCTCAATGACTTGCAATCAGTGACTTGACAATCTGACTAAACATCAAAACATCGACTAATCAGTCATGCAAAGTGACTTGGAATCATGGACAATGACAACGTTTCCTATGACTTGCAATCAGGTGAAGATCATGGAAAGATGACAATGTTTATTTTCGATAATGGGACCATGACAAAGTCAATGACTTGATAACAATGACATTTTCTATGACTTGGAATCAGGGACAATGAGTCGACATGGAATCAGGGACAATGACAACATCAATTACTTCCACGTAAATAAAATGTTTCCCAGTGACTTTTTACAAATCAAGCATCGTAATTCGAAACTTGCCTTGTCCTATGATAAGTTAGATCATGGAAAGATGACAATTTTTATTTCTGATAATACAATAAGTCACGAAAATACGACATTTCCTATACTTACCAGAGTCTTGGAAAGGTGAAAACATCATTCCTTCAGAACCAAAACCCACATTTTTACAGTAAGTCGAAATAATTTTCCTACCATTACTCTCATCACAATTTACTACTATTACTCTCTCTCTGGTTTCAAAATTCTTCTCCATAAAAAAACTCTCATTTTTCCTCAATCTCTCTCTCTCTCTCTCTCTCTCTCATAACCTCCATGAATATTAAATCATTCTGGCTTCTCATTACGAAAAACATCTGCTCATCTCAGCCCAATGTTGGCCCAGTATTCATTTTCTCATGAGAAATTACCTAATTTAGACGGTACGAGAATAGGTCAAATAATAATAATAATAATAATAATAATAATAATAATAATAATAATAATAATAATAATAATAATAATAATAATAATAATAATAGAAAGGCCCTTACAGAACTTCTGAAGTAATTTTAATAATTCCATACTTCTAGAACCCACTAAGTTTTCCTTGGAATTTCAATTCAATTACTAATTGAATATTCATAATAAGTGAATTACCTAAGAGGGGAGATTACCTGACTTGGGTATACCGCAATTCATTGCGAAATACACTGACAAAAAAATTAAAGGTATTAAAGTCAGTATTTTGCCAGGTTGTGGAAATCGTTCTAAAAATAAATAAAGAATAGAAACAGATTAATGTGAGCACATACAACTCAAAAATCACTTCATTTAACAAACATATGTATACGTATATATTTCTGTATGTGTGTGAGTCTGTGTCCGTTAAACGCTTCCTAAATTGCATGTCCGAAATACAAAAACAAAATAGTTGGAATTTTTTACAACATGAGCATTAAAATTACACTCTCTACAGCCCGATCCGGAATCCTTGCACTGTCCAGGGACTAAAACACAATGATAATTGACTGCTCTTGATAGATGTGTAAAGTTATGATAAATCCCCGTCATTTTTGCCATGAAGTTGAGGCAATTAAGAAGAGTGATAGTAAGGATGGTGAGAAGAATAAACCACATTTCCTTATAACATCAAAAGCAACGGCATTTACATAATAATAATAATAATAATAATAATAATAATAATAATAATAATAATAATAATAATAATAATAATAATAATATACGAAGGAAAAAGACACTCTTTGAGGCAAGTTTTGTTGAATAAAATGGCTGCATTTTGCAAATTGATTTTATACTGAGTTTTCTCAATTCTTCTAATTAATTCCCTTTTCATGTATATCAATATTGGTAAATGATTGTCCAGTGTTCATATTTCGATGGATGAAACAGCGTATTTCTTACAGCAGAAATTCTTCATTTCAAAGCATTACAGCAGGTTACTGAAACCTGGGATGTATATCCGTAGATTTTCCTGAAGAAATACCACAGAAAATACCACCAGAAAAATCTACGGAATTACATCCCAGGTTTCAGTAACCTGCTGTCATGCTTTGAAATAAGGAATTTTTGCTGTAAGAAATACGCTGTTTCATCCATCGAAATATGAACACTGGACAGTTATTGACCAATATGGATGTGCAGGAAAAGCGAATTATTAGTAGAATTGAGAAAACTCAGTATAAAATCAATTCGCAAAATGCAGCCATTGTATGCAGCAACAACAACAACAACAACAATAATAATAACAATAATAATAATAAATATTAATTATTATTATTATAATAAATATTATTATTATTATTATTATTATTATTATTATTATATTCAAGCTTTAAAAAGAAGAAAAAATCCAAAGAAAATAATTCTTCACGATCCATTACAGATTCTTGGACGAAAAAAAAAAAAAGGGTAAAGGACGAGCAAAGGGAATCCTCGAACATAACCTCGAATTTAATGGGAATTACGAATCACATTTCCATAAATACGATTCCCATTCCCTCTCTCCGCCTCACTCCCGGGTTTCCTACGGCTTTCGAATGGGTATTTTTGGTGTTATTTTATACGCAAGAAAAATTATAATTGGAATGAAACAGGAACGGACGAAGATCGACAAGAGTGTAGATATGCACACGCACATACTTTACACACACACACACACACACACACACACACACACACACACACATATATATATATATATATATATATATATATATATATACACATATACATACATATATATATATATATATATATATATATATATATACACACATATATAATACACACACACACATATATATATATATATATATATATATATATATATATATATATATATATATATATATATATCCAGTGTCTAGGGGTGTAGCAACAGCATTATCTTTCTTCAGTGGGGCTTATGCTCACAGAACGATCCTATATGAGATCAAAAAGACCTTTAAATCCCCAACTCTTCTTCTTTCGACAGGAAAATGACCCCAAGTATCCATGAAAGGGTCCCCTCTATGAAGAGGACCCTCGAAAGCGACCACACGTCCCTCCAGCCGATCGTGCACTTAACTGAACACGAAATCTGCATGCCCTTGTTTAGGCATTCACCAGAGCCTCATTATACCTCGTTAAATAACCGGACAAATCTATTAACACCGCCTCATCCATTATGGACAGCCGAGCCTTGATCGTTTGCACGTTCCTGCTGCCCGTCCTTTGTTTCGGACCGAATGCAGGGATGAAGGTCGCGATGCGCAAAACACCAAACGCCACTGAAGCCTAAAGGACCCTTACCAGTCTGATGCAAGCGACGATGGGTGACAGTGAGGCCCTCGCTCCATAATGAGGAAATGAACAGACTTTATTTATGGAAATGTCGTTGTTCCGCTCATCACTGATGAGGCTGTGGAGAATAGCATTTCAGGAGTGGTCTATTTGATGATGTTTCTTTTATCCAACTCTCGTGTATGGGCAGGCAATCCTCTCTTCTTTTTTTTACCGAATCCTATAGCCTTCATTCTTTTAAAAACGCAGGTTTATAACTCTTAGAACTAGGCTAGAGGAGGCTATTTGGTCGAGAGTCAGCCATCTCTCGCATAAGTAAGAATTCACAATATTTTGTTGATTGCCTTTGCCCGACTCAAAGATAAATATTATCTCGAATTTCCATGTAGCAACCAAAGCATTCATCATATGAAGTTAATACTAGCCTGTAATCATTGTACTGTATTAATACACACACAAACACATTTAATATATATACAATATATGTGTATATATATGTATGTATGTATGTATGTATATATATATACTATATATATATATATATATATATATATATATATATATATATATATATATATATATATATATATATATATATATATATATATATATATATATATATATATATATATATATATCTGCAAAGATGCCTGACGAAGGCCCCGTTCAAGCATCCAGTCCTTGGGACAAAGGCCAAGACTGGCCAGTCCGAAATTCGAGCGAATACAAAGGGCACACCCTCCACCTTCAAACCTCCCCCCCCCCCCCCCCTCCTCCAAACTCTCTCCGGCATTCCCTCTCAAATCTGGACAACAGCAGCAGGAGCGACGGACTGCTCCAGAAGGAGAGTGACCTGGAAAGGAAGGGCCTCAGCCTTCTGACCTCATTTCAAATTCAGGATCATAAAACTTCCATGACTATGTCTCACAAGGGTTCCCAACTCCTGGAAAGCCTTGTGCGACTTTCTCGAAGCAAGTTCGTGGAAGGGTCGTGTGTGTGTGTCTCTCTCTCTCTCTCTCTCTCTCTCTCTCTCTCTCTCTCTCTCTCTCTCTCTCTCTCTCTCCGTCTCGAGTAAAGCATCATCTTACTCAGGAGGAGTTTCCGAGTCTTGGGAAGACACTGGATTACACGGACGCATAATACTGTTTATTTGTATGAGCTGCAACTTCTCCGGAATGTTCTCTTATCTAAATTGAGGAAAGAAACGTTCAGGTCATCCTGAACGTTTTTAGGTACGTGAATTGTAATGAGAATCCATGAACGTTCTGTGATAAAACCAAGTAAACTTGATTAGGTAATAAAGTATAAAAAAATAAATTCACATAATCTAACCGCATTTACTTTCAAGTCATTTCTCATTTATTTGTCTTGAATCAAAAAGCCAAAACTTGAATAAAAGGAAATAGTAAATAAGCAAATAATTAACAAAACGTTTTAGATATCATGGGCAGGGGTCTAGCAACTTCATCCACCTCATCCCATATCTCAATTCTTATACACTTGTAACAGACAAAGGGATCGGGTGTCAACGGCAATGAGTATCAATGGAAATAAATATTCCTTTTGCTTATAGGATGTAAGACCAAATAAATTCTTTGTTTAATATAGCAGACAATGTTTACGAAAAAAGAATACATAAGACAATGATTAAAAAAATAAGAAAAAGATTACGAAAAATTGTTTTTCCTTTACCATTTGATGCAAAAGAAAATTCTTTACAAATTGATACCGGTTTCGAAAATTCTGTAATCTGTTTGAAATAATAATTTAAAAAAACCTATACAAAATACGAAGCAAATTATAAAAATGGTTATTCCGTTTAATATAAAGAAAAAATGAACTCGTTTAGTCCCGCCTCAAGAAACGTACGTCATGATGACTGAGCAAGTGTACAAAGGAAACACTTCAGTATTGAAGCATCCTCCATTATCCCTTTGAACTTGATGTAATAATGATTTGCTTCACCAAACACTAACTAAATAACAATAACTAGATTCTAAATCAAGAAACGTTGATACAAATCGTCATCTAATCCATTCAATATTTATGCTAAACCAGACAGCGAAAAATATAAAGGTTTTGTTTCTGTGGGTCGGGTCAAGCAGTGGAAAATGTAATCCGTTGAATATTTATGCTAAACCGAATAGCGAAATATAAAGGTTTTGTTTCTGTGGGTCTGGTCAAGCAGTGACAACGGTGGCGCGTTAAACCTTTCGTTCCTCTGCCCCTGTCTAACCGTTTCTCTAATTTCTCCGAACAGTACTGAGAATAACACTCGTAAAGGCACGGGGCAATATCACCCCTGGCCTTGACGCGAACAATTCAAGAGACAAATTCACTGACGCAAGCGTTGGTGTTACAGCGTGGGGAATCGTTCATAATAATAACAATAGCAGATGCCTTGAAGCGAATAACAATAAGAGCAATAAAATCCCCGAAGTGAATCACACGGCCACCCACTGCCATTGCCTGAAGCTGGTACCACATCCATTAAGAGCGAGGGAGGGCAAGCGCTAATGCCTTCCGCAGAGCGCGAGATCATTCGGCAGCGCTGATGAACAGCGTCAGGAGGACCCCAGTCAGAAACGGCGGAGGGAAGAAGCGCCCATAAAACATTTTTAACGACCGGAAACTCCAGTAGCGTCTGCACGAGGGAAACAAGGGCGAGGCGATCCTCAAACGCCGATACTTTTTGAGGAATGGCCGGGCGATGTTCTGTAACGGGTGGGGAGGGGAGGGGAGGGGTTACATGCCGAATTTGCAAGAGGAGATAAATGATGACGGGAAATTTAATGTGGAAAGTGTAAGGATAAGCTGATCCTGGGGAAGTTCAGTGAGGAGATTCCTGCGTATTAGGGAACAAGGCGGATTTAGAAGAGGCAATAAATAACGAAGAAAAATGACGCAATGGAAAATTCAAAGGAAGGGGATAAAGATTTAGCAGATAAAAACTGATAAAAAAATTAGCAAATGAAATTTCCTGAAAATGCAAAGCTTGCTAAAGGTGAACAAAGAAGAAATACACGAAAATTGAACGCAGAAAATGAAAGGATAAGGACGATACGAGAAATAAAAACACAGTAACAGCAGATGGACAAAAATCTTAAAAATAAATTTTAAATAAGAAGAGAACTGGATGATACAACGCTTGCCAAATCTGGAATAGCAACATACAATGAAGGTAAAATTACACATACGAAACATCTGAGAAGGATAATAGTAATGTAAAATGATTGCCAAAATTGAAACAGAAAGACAACAAAACATAAATACAGAGAAAACAGTGATCAAATATTTTGCCAAATTCACTGAATGTACGTCGTCCCCCTCATGGACTGTGCCAAAAAAGTCCTATCATAAAAAATAAGACGTCAATGTAAAACATGTTCTAAACGGCAAGTCCCGACCCGAGGGACGTTACGTACCATCCCTAAGAAGCTCGGACCTTGGTACCTTTAATCTGCACGCCTTTACAGAGACCAGTGGAAAGCAAAGCATTATCCATAAACAGTAAAGCTACCCATAAAATCTGACAGCTGCAAATATGCATGTCATCAGGTCAAGATCAAAATACCGGATCCCACAGAGGTCACGCCACATTCCCTCTTTTTTATCCTTCCAACTTACTTCTCTTCCCTCCATAAAAGCATTAAACTGACTCTCCCATCGGCCTCTATAAAATAAGATCGAATTCCATACAGGAACGGAGTCAGCTATTCTCCCAAGCGGGCAGGCGAAGGTCTATTATATTATTACAGTTGAATAAATTGAATTTCAATTACTATAACCATTTCTTGTGGAAATATGGGGCAGAATAGACTGGGCGGATACAGAATAGGGACCTCTTATTCTTCTCCATTCTTATGTTTTTTTATTTTCTTTCTTGTAACGTATCCAGTTATATAGTTTATTTGCTTACACATTTAAATTTATATATGTATATATATATATATATATATATATATATATATATATATATATATATATATATATAAACATCAATTTGAGTCTTCTTTATTTTATTTAACTTTTTTACAATGCCTAATAACAAAATAAAACCAAATAGCTGAGAGATAATCAACTATCGAAAGGATAACGACAATGATGGCAATAAAAAATAATTCTTTCAGAAATAACATAATAATACTTACTAAACAAGTACATCTTCTTCCAGAATAATAATAATAATAATAATAATAATAATAATAATAATAATAATAATAATAATAATAATAATAATAATAATAATAATAATAATAATGGAGAAGCAAATCCACAGTTATGTAAATTTATATGTACATATTTTTAAAGATAAATCAGTACAGATAGCTTTCGCGAACTTGTTCGGTTCCCCTTTTCAATCTGAGGCGTTGATGTAGCACTCCAACCAAGTAAACATACAGGGACTCAAGACAAGAGAAGTTGTTTATAAACTATGGAACCGGTCGTCAAAAATAGATCAGGCAATGCCGTCGTTTTCTGATGAAAGTCCGCCAGTCGTCTGGAACGTCTAATTTCCCCAAAATAGCAATGGTCTTATGGCTTGTTCCAAAACAACAACAACAAAAACAACAAAACTAACAACAACCATCATAATAATAATAATAATAATAATAATAATAATAATAATAATAATAATAATAATAATAATATCAAATTTCTCACTCATAAGAGAAGTTGCGTCAAGAGCTCGATGAGAGTCCTTAACCGGAGAACGCCCTCAGACAGAGAAAGCACTTAGACAGAGAAAGCCTTCGCCAAGAGAAAGTCCTTGGCTGGAGAAAGCCCTCAGCCAGATAAAGTACTTAGCTAGAGATAGCCCTTGTCCAGAGAATGTCTTAAGCTGAGAAAGTCTTCAGCCAGGAAAGTCCTTAGCATGAAAAGGTCCTTTGCCAGAAAAAGTCCTTAGGAAGAGAAAGTCCTTAGATGAGGAAAGTTCCTTATTGGATTAAGTCCTCAGCCAGAGAGTCTTCATCTTGATCAAGTCCTCGGCCAGAGAAAGTCTTTATCCCGAGAGCCCTTAACTATAGAAAGTTTGTAGAGAAAGTATTTAGCTGGAGTAAGCCCTATCCTAGGCAAATTCCTTAGCCAGAGAAAGTCTTCAACCAGAGACAGACCATGCGTCAGAGAAAGTCTTAAGGCAAAGAAAGTCTTCAGCCAGAGACAGTCATCAGCCAGCGAAAGTCTTCAGCCAGAGAAAGTCTTCAGCCAGTGACAGTCATCAGCCAGAGACAGTCACCAGTCAGAGAGAGTCAACAGCTAGAGAGAGTCAACAGCTACAGCTAGAGACAGTCATCATCCAGAGAAAGTCACCAGTCAGAGACAGTCATCATCCAGAGAAAGTCTTCAGCCAGAGACAGTCACCAGTCAGAGACAGTCACCAGTCAGAGACAGTCAACAGCCAGAGACAGTCATCAGCCAGAGAAAGTCTTCAGCCAGAGACAGTCATCAGCCAGAGAAAGTCTTCAGCCAGAGACAGTCATCAGCCAGAGAAAGTCTTCAGCCAGAGACAGTCACCAGTCAGAGACAGTCATCAGCCAGAGAAAGTCATCAACCAGAGGCAGTCACCAGCCAGAGACAGTCAACAGCCAGAGACAGTCATCAGCCAGAGAAAGTCTTCAGCCAGAGACAGTCACCAGTCAGAGCCAGTCATCAGCCAGAGAAAGTCTTCAGCCAGAGACAGTCACCAGTCAGAGACAATCATCAGCCAGAGAAAGTCTTCAGCCAGAGACAGTCACCAGTCAGAGACAGTCAACAGCCAGAGACAGTCATCAGCCAGAGAAAGTCTTCAGCCAGAGACAGTCAACGCCCAGAGAAAGTCTTCAGCCAGAGAAAGTATTCAGCAAGAGAACGTATTCAGCCAGAGACAGTCATCAGCCAGAGAGACTTTCTAGTGGCAGAAAGTCATTATCCGGAGAACGGCTTGTGCTTCTCTTATCAAAGAAACCAAGGGAGTCATAAAGCAGCGTTTCTTTCATTCAGCGAAGGACACATCCCCGTGAAAGGACAGGCATTGACCTCATATAAAAAGACGACGTTGCTGGGCGTCTTCATTTCACTCCGGAGTACCCATAGAAAAGTAATATAAAAGAGGGTTGGGCCGGCTGGTCAAGACCCTATACTCTATTTCCACTTGTGTTTGAGGTTTTTTCTTTAACTAGAAACCTTCTCCCTTTTCGAGTTTTTGGCTCAAGAAGGCTTCCAAACAAGGGGTATAAGGGCAGACGAATAATGGCATTTCTCGCGGATACACATGGAAGTACTAAGAAAACCCAAGGTTGGATAGTTTTCCTCAGGTGCGTTTTTATATATGTGTAAACAAACACTTATACACACACACTATATATATATATATATATATATATATATATATATATATATATATATATATATATATATATATATATATATATATATAATGTATATATATATATGAATTTTGTCACATACACGCGTGACATCACTCATATTCACATATATTAACCCACAAATATAGTTTAGTATCGAATCCACTTTACCTTAGGGATAACTTACACACAAGGAAAATTAGAATTGATATGTGAATCTGCCCTACCAAAAGGTCAAAGTAGACTGTGTATTGCTGTATCTCAACCAAAGACCCAGGTTCGAATCCCGCCAAGGGAGATCCCCTTATCAATCATAATTTCCACTGGGTGTAAGTTAATACCAAGGCATAGTGAATTCGACATTATACAATTCATATATATATATATATATATATATATATATATATATATATATATATATATATATATTATATATTCGTGTGTGTGTATCCATTTATTCCAAACACATGAAAGGATGGCTCAAAGTGTTTTGAAACGGTTCAGTATACAGTACAGAGTGATACGACAAGGTAAATGGAACAATTTGTAAGTATTTTTGGAAAGACCAAGCGTTTACAACTTAGCTTGTAGTTACCAACCACCAGAGGCGCCGTTGATGGCCTTTGAAATGACACCAGGGCTCCATATAAATCAATTACCCTATGTTATTTCATTAACTTACTGTTACTTTATTTGATAGTCTGTAAATGGCTCCCATAAGGTTTTTTATTTCGGCAATTTTGTCTGCTTTTTTTAAATTTATGTAACTTCTGCCTTTCTTTTTTTCTTGGTAGTTTTCATTTTATATATATATATATATATATATATATATATATATATATATATATATATATATATATATGTGTGTGTGTGTGTGTGTGTGTGTGTGTGTGTGTGTGTGTATACATATATATACATATATATATATATAAATAAAATAAAATATATATATATATACACATAAACAGAATGTCATATATATAACAGATATAGAGAGATATACAGATAAAGAATGAGAGAGAACAGAGAGAGAGAGAGAGAGAGAGAGAGATCTATTACTCTGTCAAATATAAACATAGCGAGACTCATCCACTTCACTCGGAACAGGATCAATACGGAATGATGAGGTAGGCGTCGATGACCATAACCGTTCAAACGCCAGATTACATAAACCAATCAATCGACCAGTATAAATGAAGCCTTCTTTTGAAAACGAGAGAGAGAGAGAGAGAGAGAGAGAGAGAGAGAGAGAGAGAGAGAGAGAGAGAGAGAGAGAGAGAGGCTAATTCATTCCGCCTACGTACTCTTGTCACAGCTGATCAGCCCTGAGAGCAAGACACAATGGTCGAATGTCCCGTGCAAGAGCTCCCGACCTTCGACCAAACGGACTCATTACGATGGGACTCGTAATGAGCTCAATGGGAGAGCCTAGACGCTTCGATGGTCACACGACTGATGATGGAAGGGAAAAATTAATTTGTTGATGCCCTGATCTCTTCCCAGAGGAGTAGGAGTGGGAGTATAGAGGAGTAGAAGAGGGAGTAAGGAGCCTTAGAATTATGACTCTCTCTCTCTCTCTCTCTCTCTCTCTCTCTCTCTCTCTCTCTCTTCTCAGAGAGACAGACTTATTCAGCAAGTTCTATGTATTTTGATGATTTACAATCTAGGATTATCTTCTCTTTGATATTTTTATCGGATTCATATTTCCATTATTCATAGAGAGAGAGAGAGAGAGAGAGAGAGAGAGAGAGAGAGAGAGAGAGAGAGAGAGAGAGAGAGAGAGAGAGAGAGAGAATGATAATAGTTGATTCCATAACCATATGAAAGACCTCGACCATAGTACCCATCACAGTATTCTATAAGTAAAAGAAGAGGGCTGTGAATCATGAAGCGTTCTTAGGAGTTGAAACAAGTCTTGGCAATTTGTTACAAGCGACCAAAATAGTCTGTATAACTACTGTAACTATATAAGTTTCTAAAAATATATCAAAGTGCAGAACAATTTATTTTCGTTTCAATTTTTATTTAAATCTTTGCATACTTTCATATGAGTGAATCTAAAATAATAAAATCATTAAAAAGATGTGGAATAAAATACAAACTGAAAATTATAAACAATATTACCAATTAAAATTTAGTATTGTTAACTTCACAGTTACTTTCCACTTTCAATATAAAATTTTAAAATGTTTACAAAGTAATTTTAAAAATAAAAATAACCCATCTCCATGAACAAAGCATCATAAAAATCTAACAAATTAGTTGTAAAAACTCACACGAAATCCAAAGCTCTTTAAACTTGAAAAAATACTAAAGAAAAGCTTCATTTCAAAGAGGCAATTTTACCTAGTATTAAAATTAAACTCGAAACAATTAAAACCTCAAAAGGCAAAAAATCTTGATTTACAAAAAAGAAGACAATCGTAAAATTACTACCCCACTAAAAAACTAAAACCATGCAAGTTTAAACAAATACCAAAAAGTTAAGTATATCTTAGTTTAACTAGACCACTGAGCTGATTAACTAAAAACTAAAACCAATTGGTTACCTAAACGTTTAAACAAATTATAGCGAGAAATGAATTTCTATCAAAACATTCTATTCTAAACCAACAGACCAAACCCGCTCACCCAGCGAGAAACTACAAATACCAAAACATTCTATTCTAAAGACCAACTTGAAATACGTAAATTATTGATGAAAAATTCAAAAATTAACACTACCATGTAAAGAATTAAGAATACCAAGAAATTTCAAAATATATCTGAAGAGTTGAGAAAGACTTTTCTATCAAGGGACAATTTATAAAGAATTTTGGAGTTTATTAAAGATAGAAACATAAAATAATCAGTACCATAAAAAAATCCACTTCCAAAATACAGTTTACGAATTATGGAATGAAACACGAAAATAAAACAAACCCTGAGATTATGAAAAATAAAATATATACATATGTATGCATATAAACATGTGTATGTATATGCTTTTGAAATTACGAACAGAAAACATTAACTAATTACGAAATAAGACGACCGTAAAACTATTGGAATATACCCACGACCCATAAAAAAAATTCACTTTTTCAATAGACAATTTAAAAAGAGATATCCACTCAGGCCCAGAATTCAGGGTTACTCGGCACTTCTTTTCAAAAGGGAAGCTTCACACTTCATCTTTAAGGCCCTCTCAGCATCCCAGGATCGATCTGGCCAAAAAAGGGTTGGGGCAGAGAGCTACTTGGCATGTATGAATGTAAGCACACAAGTACAAAACTCGCCCCAAGTAGCACTTTAAGCTTTTTTGGGGGGTATTGCCCGTAGAAAACTGTTCGGTACCTTTATATGCTACTGCTACTACTACTGCTACTACTACTAATACTACTATTATCATCGTAGTTTTAGCAGATGTTCATGAATAATAATAATAATAATAATAATAATAATAATAATAATAATAATAATAATAATAATAATAATAATAATAATAATAGATTCACAATTTCGTGAGAAACAATGTGTAATAGCAATCCACAATTATTATATAGTAATATATTTAATATATAATTTAATTGTGGATTTTTATTACACAACAACAATAATAATAATAATAATAATAATAATAATAAATAATAATAATAATAATAATAATAATAATAATAATAATAATAAATACAAAGAGTAAAACCTTAATTTCGAAAATTTAAACCAACACGAAAAAGAACTTAGTTTAACTAACTGACAGAAATTATTGGTTATGAAACAAACAAGCAAAAGAAAAAAAAACAATTTGTACTTCCTATTACAAACAAACGAAAAACCTAATATTTGAAAACCATAAAATATATACAAAATATATAATCAAAATAATCATGCGAGTATCTATAACATACAGACACAAGCTATAAACGAAAAACCTTTCCCTAACACTGCAGTACCATAAACAACCCCAATGCATAACCTCACGAGGCACAAATGGCAAATAAATAAAGCCCGAACAAGCACTATTACAAACCCCTTTCACTTTATAGTCCCCAAGAGAAGGGCAATTATCATATCTAATAACATCATATTTCGTCTGTCACTTGCTATGCAAGACCTCAGAATTACAGAGGGGGAGAATATGGCTGACTTTGAGGGATCTCCCCAATTTTCACAGAGAGAGAGAGAGAGAGAGAGAGAGAGAGAGAGAGAGAGAGAGAGAGAGAGAGAGAGAGAGAGAATCCCTTAGTTGTCACTCCCAATTTTCAGACCCAACGCAGAGAAAAGGGAGGTGGCTGACAGCGAAAGCACCGGTTTCACGTTTTAGCGTTTTTCGCTTCAGAAGTTTTCGCCTTCCTGTAAAATGTCGATACCAATCTCTCTCTCTCTCTCTCTCTCTCTCTCTCTCTCTCTCTCTCTCTCTCTCTCTCTCTCTCTCTCTACACAATATTCTTCCTTTGCGTTCAAGTTCCTCATTGCACGGGTTGGTATCGTTCTCGGCTAGCACTCTGCTGGTCCAGCGTTCGATTCTTCGACCGGCCAATGAAGAATTAGAGAAATTTATTTCTGGCGACAGAAATTCACTTCTCGTTATAATGCGGTTCGGATTCCACAATAAGCTGTAGGTCCCGTTGCTAGGTAACCAGTTGGTTCTTAGCCACTAAAAATAAATCTAATCCTTGGGGCCAGCCCTCTCTAGGAGAGCTGTTAATCAGCTCAGTGGTCTGGTTAAACTAAGGTATACTTAACTTCTTCCTTTGCGTTAAAAATTTCAAAGAAATTTTCATTTGTACACTTGCATACACACACACACACACACACACACACACACACACACACACACACACACACATATATATATATATATATATATATATATATATATATATATATATATATATATATATATACATACACGTGTCTGTGTTTAGGAGAGACAGAAAGCAAGACAGATAAATAAGTTACGTGTACCTAAGGCCTCCCATCCCGATGTGGAATACAATCATTTTCCCGTCATTTTTACGACACCGACTATATATTGGTACAATAAAATACCATTGCGTAATTTTTCTTTCAACACGACGCTGTTTCCTCTGTTATGAGGCGACTCACGAGACAAACAATGCAAAGGTCTCCACCACATTCATATCATAACACCCGAAGCATGGTTGGACCCCTAGTGCAGCAAAACACCCTTACCATTAGCGGCTTTTAAAACCTATACAGCATTAAACCTCTCTAGACATAGAATGCGATTCATCTCTATCTAAGACATATTCTCGACCTCCGTGGGTATTAAAAGCCGTCTTGTCCAAACCTCCTTTCGTTCCATATTTCTAACTCTCTCTAAATATTTGAATCATTCTTCCAAGGAAAACTTCGCATACACACACACTTTACACCAAACTGTCATCTTCCATTCTTTCCACATAACAGAACCATCTCAAAACACTTGGATCCATCCTTTTCAATTATCCTAACCCTTATGCCACGTCTACGTATCTCTATATTATCTAGATTATATACTGTATAACCTACGCTGTATGCATCAGGCAACTCATCTAATCAGCTTCACCCTCCATTACTTTGTTTATATTGTATAACCAAACTTTACTTCCATAAAGGAGAACTGGTTCAACAATCACTTGATACATTCCCAACTTGGCTTCACCTACCAATCTGTAGCACACACCCACCTTGTTACCTTCTTTTTTTGTTACTGTCTTTGCTTTAATCAATTTTGTGACTTCCTCTTTCCACGTCCTGCCATCATCCGTTATATTTACTTCGAAATAATTATAGAAATCAACGCAATCCATTTGCTCATCATCATATCAATTTTTATAGCTCTATCTTTCTGGTTTCTTAAAGATGCCAAAGTTTATGAGCCAGAGAAATTACCATTTGGAGAAAAAGATTTAACATATTTAAATATTATTATAGCACTTAAAAATGTTTAGGATTATTGAGCTTTATATATATATACACGCACACATATACTGTATGTATATATATATATATATATATATATATATATATATATATATATATATATATATATATATATATATACACAGAAATAGATATCCACAAATATCTTTTAATATTAAATTCACTATACACTGGGAATAAGTTAAACCCAAGGGGAATTATAATTCATAAATGCTTTGTGGTGCAAAAGCACTTGTCAATTATCATTCCATTTGGGAGTATGTGAATCGCATCTAACTGACAAAATTTATATTATATATATATATATATATATATATATATATATATAATATACCTATCTCATTCATGTCATATTAAAAGTAATATATATATATATATATACCATATATATATAAATATTCATATACATTAAAAAAATATATACCACATATAAATATATATAAAAATATATATATATATATATATATATATATATATATATATATAGAGAGAGAGAGAGAGAGAGAGAGAGAGAGAGAGAGAGAGAGAGAGAGTCTACGGGTACAACATCACATATTTCACTGTTCTCCGGATAGCACATCACGACAACTTGATTAAGTCTACGGGTACCACAACACATATTTCATTTTTCTCCGGATTGCACGTCATGACGTCTTGATTAAGTCTACGGAACCCACAACCCACATTTAACTTACTTTCCGGCGACGGAAATTTATTTTTCATCGCGATGTACTGCATACAGAAAATAATACATTATCG
>NC_089774.1:2134049-2151549 GCF_040412425.1 Macrobrachium rosenbergii
CTTTTCATCTACGGCCATGACTTCGGATTCTCTTCTTGCTTCCGTTCTCCCGGTTTCATACAACCTTCCACCTTTCCTGAGACGGAATCAGTTAACCTTTGTCCTGTTTTCGTCGGGGTCGGGCAAGATTCATGTACCAAGGTCCTTTGCCTCTAAAAATAATAACAAATCATTACTTGTCTCTTTGTGTAGTATGGCGTTAAAGACGTTCATTAGTTAGTTGGTTATTTGGCCACCCATGGGGGAAGGGGGGGGGGCTGTCACGAAGTTTAAGGGTAAGGTAGTGGGGATACTAGTGTGTCTTAACCCTCCTGTACCATCCAGCACCATAACAATTCATATGGCACCATCCACTCTTCTTTAGCTGTAAAAGATGCGATTGTGCTACACGAAGTAGCAGAGACGCCATCACATGGATTAAGAGCCCCAGGAAAATGTGACACTGTCCCAAGAACTGACAGATCGACATCATAACCAACACCTCGCATCAGAAAGACCCAGAAGCCTTCACTCCACGTCACTGGCTCCTCATTCGGCGATACTTGTGGTTCCAAAGACCTTGGCTCGAAATATTACCGGGTGAATAAATGATCGACCCCAGAGTTCTGACATTTGGCGGAAGTTCGATCGAGTCCATAAAACGGGATTAGACTCTCCCCCTGGCTTCTTCTGTTCCGAAAAATCAAATGTTCAGGTCTCAAGGACGCGCGCATACAAACACATGCACGAGATACACTCACACATACATATATATAAATATATATGCATGCACACACACACACACACACACACACACATATATATATATATATATATATATATATATATATATATATATATATATATATATATATATATATATATATATATACTGTATGTGTATATATATGGGTGTATCATGTTTTATTATTGTTTAAACTCTGCTTATATATATATGTATATATATACAAACACATATATATATACATACACATATACATACATACATATATATGCATATATAATATATATATATATATATATATATATATATATATATATATATATATATATATGTGTATATATATTTATATATAAGTAGTTTAAACAATTAATGAAACTATACACAAAAACTGTAAAAAATAAAACATAAATAATTCATACCAAAAAAAGTAAGAAAATCATTAAATAGAATAAAACCCTAAGCAACGCATAATACACGACACAGCAATTACCAAAAGCAAAATATTTTGTTCTACATGCAAGCAAAAAAAAAAAAAAAGACTAATTTAGACTTTGCGCAGGGTATCATAACTTTGCAAAACGCGTTCTAAAAAAATTCCTTGGTTGAAAATTACTTCACGTACCCCGTCATTTAGCATAATGGAAAAAAGGCTCTAAACCTGCAATAAACGACATTCGTAAATACAGCTGAACCGGGTTTAAGTTTTAGGCAAATTGCTGTAATTAATTTCGGGCATTAACAATAAGCTGCTGTATTAAACATGTATGAACGTATGTATAAACATTATGTATATATATATATATATATATATATATATATATATATATATATATATATATATATATATATATATATATATATATATATATATATATATATATATATATATTACACATACACCCATATACTGTATATGTATATATAATATATATACACATATACCTATACATATAATGTATATATGTATATATCTGTATACATACATGTATATATATTAATACTGACTATATGTATTTGCATGAATCATTGACATTGCACAAGTGACGTTTTAATATTCACAATAACAAGCTGCCAATATTGTTTAACATCGAATTCTCTAAACCCTGGGGACACCTTGCACCCAAAGGGAGTTATAATGATCAAAGCTGACTGTCTGTTCTTTTTTCTAACCCAAAGGCCTAGGTCCGAATCCTGGCCCGGGGCACAAGCACTTAATTATAATTCTTTTTGGGTGTAATATATTTGCAAGGTATAGTGAATTCGATATTAAAAGATATTTGATGCTCAACATATGTATATAAAATGATGCACACACATACATTATATATATATATATATATATATATATATATATATATATATATATATATATATATATATATATATATATATATATATATATATATCAAAATAGAGGGGGCATAGAAAAGCGAAGTGTGGAAAATAAAGGCTATATATTTCACAGACAGAACTCTCTTTCCTCAGGCAAATATTTGCCTGAGGAGAGAGAGAGTTCGGTCTCTGAAATGTATAGCCTTTATTTTCCATATTTTGGCGTTTCAATGGGCTCCCTTATATTTGATGGAATTCTGTTTTAACAGAAAATATTTCACAGTCATATATATATATATATATATATATATATATATATATATATATATATATATATATATATATATAATATATTTATATAAAACGATGAGGTTTAGCATTCCGTGAATATCCAATGGGCCTCTGTTGACACAGGCTTTGAACGATGTTACCTGGTGCTTATGCAACTGTGGTGAGCCAAAACCAGGTAGATAGGAATATGCGGCTAGCCCCTTCACTCCAAATGTATTTCCGCCACTTTTCCACGGATGTCTCAAGAACGGTTAAACGGGTCTGGATGAACGTGGCAGATAACAGGTGGATATCAAAGGTTATCTGAAGACTGGCCACGACAGATACCACATTACTGAAATAACTGCTCCAACCTTTCGGAATCCTGAAACTTACAAAAAATAACCAAATTTAATACGAATATATGCCAGGTATTCACTGGTACAAGTTCATTTATTCACTTAATTACTTATGGCCATGTTATTCTCATTATCAAATTTCAGAACGTGCACATTTTTATAATGAAAAATTGTTTATCCAGTTGAACATGTTCATTATTATTATTATTATTATTATTATTATTATTATTATTATTATTATTATTATTTAGACAATACATTTATACATTCCTATGGAACAAACGTCAAGACCACAAACCGAAAAAGAAAAAACCCAGACGCAAGAGGAAAATAACAAACAAACAAAAGAGAAAACAAACAAACAACAAAAAAACCAAAGCTCCGTGCATAATTAATGAGGAGGCACCTCGGAGATGGCACGAAGGGGAGCGGGCATAAAACGTGTAATGAGGGCCACGGCCCAGATAAAATCCAGAATCTAAGACGTGACAGAAATTTACAGCCCAGGGCCCTGCCACAGGGGAATCGGCCGTCATCGTTCGTCCCCGTGACGCAGTCTTTTCTGTGGGCCGTGCCCTAGAAGTTTCAGCTCTCTCTCTCTCTCTCTCTCTCTCTCTCTCTCTCTCTCTCTCTCTCTCTCTCTATCAGTTTTTGTTACGGTTTTCTATAGATATAGTTTTTGTTATTTTACGATTTTTCTCTCTCTCTCTCTCTCTCTCTCTCTCTCTCTCTCTCTCTCTCTCTCTCTCTCTCTCTCTCTCTCAATATCAGTTTTTGTTACGGCTTTTTTTATTGATTTATTTTTTGTTATTTTACGATTTTGTTCTCTCTCTCTCTCTTTTCTTGATTATCAGTTTTTATTTTGGGTTTTCTTATTCATTGTACTTTTCTGTTATTTTACCTTCTCTCTCTTTCTCTCTCTCTCTCTCCTCTTTCTCTCTCTCTCTCTCTATTCATAAATGATGGAACCCCAGTTCGATCCCCAAACACGGGCGAGGGAAAGGCCGACTGCCAGAGTTGCACCTGAGGCGGGTAAGAGAGGAAGATATATATGCCATTAAATCACACTTTAAAAACGAGAGGGCCTCGACGAGGTAATCTTTAGCCCACCGAGGTGGGGCCATTCATCATCAGAAATTCGTTTCTTCTTCTTCGTCTGACGGTGGAGGAATGAGGCCAGCCTTCATTAGAAGGAACGACTGACGAGGGAATATATAAAACCCTAATATAAAATTAACTCTATTCTCTCTCTCTCTCTCTAAAGGATGAATATAACAATGACCCATTTTATTTTTTTTTTTTGGAAATAACCAAAATTAAGAGCAGCAACTGATTAATGAATCTATAAAACTCTCTCTCTCTCTCTCTCCCCATTAAGGATGACTGTAACAACGACCGACTTATTGTTTTTTTGGAAACAACCAGAATTAAAGCAGTAGCTGAATCTATAAAACTCTCTCTCTCTCTCTCTCTCTACTTAAACTCATAGTATTTTATGGATCTGTTTTGTTCAAGATAATTGCCTAGTAAGCATGTATAAAGTAATAATAATAATAATAATAATAATAATAATAATAATAATAATAATAATAATAATAATAATAATAATAATCACAGCATGCATTTCTATCAAATTAATCATTTCAACCGGGTCGGTTTCTCTTAATTCAGACTCAACCAGCATCCAACAAATGTTAATCCATTCATAATTGAGAGCAAACGAATATAAATAACTGTTTAATCTCTTTGTTGTTATCCGCATCAATAATATGGGAGGTTCGACCCGACCTCTGTCCTGTTCATTAATATTTTCATTACAAATAAATGCTGACGACGCAAAAATTACTTCGGAGCAGTTTTGTAAACAGACATTGTCACGTTCAAAGTATTACGTTATTTCAGTCGGATTCAGATAAAGAATATTGTTGAATGTTATTAATGTATTCTACTTTATAGTATTTAGTTCATTGTGTATATATATATATATAAACACACATATATATATATATATATATATATATATATATATACTATATATATGTATATATATAAATATATATATATATATATATATATATATATATATATATATATATATATATATATATATATATATATATACCAGTCAGATTCAGAAAAAGAATATTGTTGAATGTTATTCATGTATTCTACTTTATAGCGGATTAAGTTCACTGTGTATGTATGTATGTATGTATACGTATGAATGTATATGTATATATAAACATTATTTACATATATATATAATTGTAGATGCATTGAATGAATGATAGACGGATTTAAGCATAACAGAAATATAGATATAGACAAATATCGAGATATATAATCTTTCAAAAATCATAGTTAAATACATTTTACCACAGACATCATATATTTTTCCCGCAACTGTTAATAGCAAAAAGCAATCAACATTATATTTATGACATATATATATATATATATATATATATATATATATATATATATATATATATATATATATATATATATATATATATATATATATATATATATATATATATATATATATATATATATATATATATATATTCCTTTTCAAAGCTAATCTTCTTGCATCAAACGCTAATACCTCTTGAATGCCCAACTTCAGAACTGGTTAACTTTGAAATCCCGAGCACAGAGCATGCCTTAACTTTGGTGGACTCTAAAATATCGAGTTTCACAGCGAAAAACATACCTGAGAAGAATTATGAGTTTTATGAAAGATCATGTTGTACATAATTTCATTTCAAATATTATTTGCCATTTTGTTTGTTTATGTACTGGATTTTATCTATTTATATCTATCTCACGTTGTATTCCCATGCAAGAGTGTGATTTAGAGACTCTTATGAGAGATTTAGAATGTTAGGATTTATGTTTTTGTTTCAAAGTCAGCATTTACATGCATTAATCTGTGAAATCTGATGGCTTTAGGCTCTTAAAAATACACTCTGTAACTTTTCAGAGCGAGCTTTATGTTACTAATTTCTCCTGTATTCTATTTCATTTCTGTCTCATTTATCAACGATTGTTTTAATTTGTTTTTATTCAAGGACAAAATTCATGATAATTATGATGATAGTAATCATAAAAACGACATCAATAATATTAGTAACTATAAAAATATAAAACTTATTCATTGCAAATTTGAAATAAAATATTCAACAGACATAAAAATGAAAATTATCTGTCGGCACAGAAAAAAAAAATAATACTAATATGACATAATGTTCCATGCAATATCAGCCTTGGCACTAAGCAGCCAACATTGATGGCGCAACTGGAGACAAGCATGTTTATGACGGCATTACATCGACTTGGTGTCGGTGTCACGAAAGAGCAAGTCTTCAGGCGTCTGAGAACACCTTGAGCCGTGCCTCAAAAGCAAGTTTTCTATTTATTTCTTATTTTCTAACTTCTTGACATGTACCACACACACAGCAATTTTCGGGGATAATTAGAACCTTAAGGCGTGTCACTAAACCTAGATTATTTTGGCATCTTTAAACACCTCGAGACATTGTACAAACTCAAGTTATTTTCCAGCTTGAAACAGGATGAGGCGTACCTAAAAAAATAAAAAATATCAAATGCGCCGAAGTTTCTTCGGAGCAATCGAGTTTTCTGTACAGCATATAATGCCGTATGAAACTCTCAACTACGCTTGTTGCTCCCCAGATGCAGTCGAGTGCAAGTGCGTCGGCGACGCCTCCAGAAAGAGCTGCCAAACGCACGATCCATGGCTAACCTCAACATTAAATAAAATAAAAACTACTGAGGCTAGAGGGCTGCAATTTGATATGTTCGATGACTGAAGGGCGGATAATCAACATGCCAATTTGAAACCCTCTAGTCTCAGTAGTTTTTGAGATCTGAGGGCAGACAGAAAAAGTGCGGACGGACAGACAAAAAGCCATCTCTAAAATAGTTTTCTTTTACAGAAAACTCAAAGAAGGCAGTTTTGTGACATTCCTTTCATTATCTCCGCAAATGTTCAAGTCACCATTCACTAGCTTATAAGAGTCGTAAGAGCCCATAAACGGTGTGTTGTCACAAGAGTAGGATCACCAGTAACTCCAACATTACCTCTGATATTGGTTACTTGGTGCCAGGTCGGGCACTGGCAATATGCTGAGAGATGCCGTGGTCCTTATTACGGCCAACATTACTGCTGAATTACGTCTTGGCCAAGCATGCCATTAATTTTCCCGAATACAATGAACGGGTAAGCCAGTGCAAAGATAATGAGATAGTTTAACCTTTACTTATTTAAAAATATATTATATATATATATATATATATATAAACATACACATAATTACATGTTTAAATATATATATATTTATATATATACATACACACAAATATACACACATACATATATATATAATATATGTATATATAATGTTTAACATGTAAAGGTTAAAGTACCTCATTAACTTTCCACTGGCTTACCTGTTCATAGTGTTTAAGTATGTATGCATGTATGTATGTGTGTATGTATATATAAACACATAAACGCACACACACACATATATATATATATGCAGTATATGTTTAAAGGAGACCCAATCGCTGGCATACTCAACCTTCATCTCTTAAATCGAGGATGCTGACCGACCTTCACCCAATAATTAATGTCGAATGATTCATCCAGCTAATAATAATATATCCCGGATGAGTTACGTCTGCCAGATGTCCTCCATACCGTGAGCATCCCTCAATAATAATTATCATATGATTAGGCATTCCAGCTCCGAGCAGTGACGCAAGAGCAGACCTTTAAAAGATTTAATCACAGATACCACCCCAACCAGATCTCGTCCCTCAATCCGGGACTCTCCCCCTCTCCCTCTCTCCGACCTCCCCCAGTTTAATTTTAGGACCCGCTCCAATCTATCCTTGACCCGGGGGGAGGAGGGGTAGCTCCAGGACCCCCCTACACTCTTCATCATTCTGGGGGCACATCCTGGGATCGCTTCCCGAATATTTCTCCATTCTTAATTCGCGTGAAGATGGGATGCTTGGGGGGCTGCTGGTGGAATCCATTAGCAATCAGCGGGTTCTTATCAAGATTCTGCAATGAGAATTGAGATGCTGGGATTTATATAAAGATCCCGAGATGAGTGCTAGTATTTCGGGATAAAAATAAATATGCTAGGATTCATACGAAGTTGCTGGGGTGAATGCGAAGATTGTGGAATCAATATCAATCTGTCTGGATCCGTAAGAAGATCCTAACGTGACTGTCATGATTTTGAGATAAATGTAAAGCTGTTGCGATCTTTATATATTCATATGAAAATCCTGAGATAAATATGAAGATTAAGGGATAAATAGAAAATTCCTAGGATTCATAAAAAGATTTTGAGGCGAATACCAAGATTCTGAAACACACACACACACGTATATATATATATATATATATATATATATATATATATATATATATATATATATATATATATATATATATATATATATATATATATATATAAAATATATAAATTCAGAACGATATTTGGAAATGTCCGACGCAGCTTTAAAAAAATAGAATGATATTTTGAAATTGGCGACACTATTAAAAATCTTTTTTGGATAAATATATATTCTGAAAAAATATATATATATATATATATATATATATATATATATATTTTATATATATATATATATATATATATATATTTTATATATATATATTATATATATATATATATATTTTGATATTGGTATATATATGAAAAAAGTGTAATGTGTGTGTGTGTGTACACATAAATATAATATATATATTAAGCTGCTTTTGAAAAATATATAAAGATCCCTGAAAAATACCAAGTTCCTGAAATAAATGTAAAGCCTCTGAGATTCATACAAAGATCCTGAGATAAATATAAGGTTCTGGGATAAATATAGTGCTGGATTATCAAGATTCTGCGACGATTATCAAATTCTAGAAATAACATCGAGATGAAGATGGCGATTTCCTACGACACACAATACCCAATTATCCCAATTTGCTAACGTGTAATTTCCCCTATTTCCTTACCGTGTGATCTGAACCACAAATTGGTCGACATATTGATTCCTCTCATCAATGGCAAGCAATTCAACCTGGTGTCAATCGTATAATTCGAGCCACAACCAACAGACGCACTGATTGCATTAATAAACACTAAGCAATTATACCGTCACTAAATAAAAAAAAAAAAAAAAAAAAATAGACACTCATTTTATAAACGGATGTTTACGAGTTCGATTAAATTAGAATAACATAAAGTCTAATATATTATGACAAAAACAGTCACCATCCGAGGTGAAAATTTATACACTCATTTAGGTCCAATGACTCGATAACAGGGCTGGGTTGCCTGTACCCATAACGACCCAGGGACCTCGTTCCTGAAACTTGTAACAAGCTTTTGCGGTACAGCATATGTAGCAATGGGACGTAAAGAGGCCTGAAAACATAGGAAGCTTTAATGAACACTGTAACAGACTTTACACGGTAAGGTGCAAACGGTAATGGGTCTTACGGGGTAATCTCTTAATAACTGAGATTTTTTCGTAAACGCTAATAGGACAAGGAGCTTCTGACTTTATATATATATATATATATATATATATATATATATATATATATATATATATATATATATATATATATATATATATATATATATATATATATATATATTATGTAAATATTGGCATAGGAAAAATGGCACATAAAAATGGCACAGGAAGAAATGGCACGGTAAAAATGGCACAGGAAAAAATGGCACAGGAAAAAATGGCACAGGAAAAAATGGCACAGGAAAAACGGCACAAATTAAAAAATAGGAAAAAATGGCACAGGAAATAATGTGACAAGTTAAAAAATAGGAACAAAAGGCAAAACTTTAAAAAATTAAAGTTTCCTAATTTAGAAAAATAAATAAAAGAACAAAGTCTCACTTCATGCTTCTTTTGTCCTTTGCTTATAAGTAAACTAACTCTCACTTCATGCTTCTTTTGCCCTTTGCTTATAAACTAACTCTCACTTTGTTTATACTTAACTGCTTCAGTAGTCTTTTAGCTATCCAGCATAACTTACTTCAGCTATTCAACAACCATCATGGAAATTATAAGAAGTAATAAAGGAAAGGAGAAAATCTGCTTCCAAGGACACATGTATACCAAGCAAATTGTAAGATCAACTGTGATCAGATGGAGATGTGTAAAGAGAACCTCTTTTTGTAAAGGTAGCATGACAACCAGCCTTGATATGACTGATCCTCAACCAGCTCATGACCATAACCACGCTACTGATTATGCAGCTATAGCTGCTGCAAAAAGCCTCAACAAAATGAAGGTAAAAGCAGCAGAGACGGAAGACAAACCTAGCTAGATATAGAGTAGCAATCTTGTTGAGTTACCAGCTGAGGCAAAGGCGTTACTCCAAAGCGAAGATGTCATAAAAAGAACATTACGCAACCAAAGATCGAAGCTCTACCCGCCAGTACCTGAAAAACTTGAGGATTTGAAACTAACCGGAGAATGGACAAAAACGGCTGGTCCTGAGCCCAAACCAATTTTGTTTTTTGACAATGGACCATGCACAGACAACCGCATTATTGTTTTTGGTTCTAAAGAATCTCTGCGGTTGCTCTCTTTTGCTGATACGTGGATGATGGATGGAAACTATGCGATGGCTCCACCAGGTTTTTTACAGCTGTACGTAATCCGCAACCCAATTGGTAACACTGCATTTTCTACGGTTTTTGCATGCCTGCAGAGTAAAACACAAGATACGTATGAAACACTGCTTCAAGCAGTAATGGATCGCTGCCAAGAAATTGAACTATACCCTGACCAAACAACCATAATAGTTGACTATGAACAGGCAGTCATACTAGCTATAAAGACCATTTTTGGACCCGAAACACACACACAAGGTTGTTTTTACCACTTGACTCAGAATACTTGGAGAAAGATACAGAACTTTGGCCTTACCAGCCATTACAAAGAAAGTGAAGAATTTCGTCAGTTCTGTGGAGAGATTAACTCGCTGGCATTTCTACCTATCGAAGATGTTTTTACAGGAATGGAGTTACTTAAGTCAAGATGTCCTGATGAGGCTGCTCCATTGCTAGAGTACTTTGATCAAACTTATGTATCTGGCACAAGTGTTCAGAGAGGGAGACGAGCTGTTCGGCGTATTCCAGCAATATTTCCTCCAGAACTTTGGAACGTACATAAGGCCACAATGAACGACTGTCCCAGGACGAACAACTTATGTAAAGGTTGGAACAATAAAATTTACCATCTTATTGGTTACCAGCACCCATCTATATGGAAATTGATAAGAACTATTCAGAAGGAAGAATCTGTTGTGAGTGCAGTGATTGCACGTGATTCAGTTGGTGAACCCCCCGGAAAAAACAAAGAAAATTTATTCTGACATGCAACAAAGATTGAAAAATTTGTGCAAAGACTATATTGAAGGGAGGAGAAACTTGGACGAAGTGTTACGAGGATTTGGACATAATATTGGATTTTAATTAAAGACTATATTTTAAGTTTCAAATACATTTTAGAGAATGTTTTTTTTTTACGTCAAATATACCTTATTTTATGTTTAAAATAAATTTTAAAACATTGTTTTTTTTACATCACATATACTTATTTTATGTTTCAAATAAATTTTAAAAAATTATTTTCCTATTTCCTGTGCCATTTTTTCCTATTTTTTAACTTGTGCCATTTTTTCCTGTGCCATTTTTACCGTGCCATTTTTTCCTGTGCCATTATTACCATGCACTGTAAATATATATATATATATATATATATATATATATATATATATATATATATATATATATATATATATACATACATACATATATATATATATATACATATATATATACTGTATATATATAATATAGACATTTCACATTTTCTACTTCTCCAGAACCGCTTGATTAGTTTCTATCAGACTTAGGACAACGCATCCTTTTGTACATGATATTCAAGTTAGCACATATGAGGGCCAGTTCCCCCCCTGTAAGGGGGAACTAAGAGAAACTTGAAAAAAACGGACTACTAAGCCAAATATGGCTTCCTTAATGTAACCTAGATTCCAGTCTGTTTAAACCATAGACCCAAAGGCTAAGGTGACGCCGCAATTGGGGGGAAAAATTTGACGTGATAGAGGAAAAGTATCAATCATATATCTGTAAGTTCAAACGGGTAGCTCTGGTAAGCAGTGTGGCTCACTGGTCTCTTGCTCTCATAAGAGACCTCAGGTTGTTTCATAATAATCAAAGTTCATTATGGATTGTTTTATAATGCAACTGCGAGATTTTTCTCCAGTTACACCTTTGCAAACTTTTACTCTCAATTTCCGTTTCAGCGCTGAATGACCTCATAGGTCTGAGCGCATATAATAATAATAATAATAATAATAATAATAATAATAATAATAATAATAATAATAATAATAATAATAATAATAATCTGACAACAGAAGAAAACGTAAAAACAAACAAATTATGCAGACGTGGCCCACCTTCGCTGCATATTTCAATAAACTCCGCTGGGCCCCATGACAAAGAGAAGTTACCGCAAAAATGATGACAAGAAAACAAAAAGGAAAATATTTTTTACACAGAGTCTGACGAAAGTTATTAAGAGGAACCGCATTAACTTGATGATATCATCATATAAAAGGTGCAGGGTTTCTTTTTTTTCTTTCTGTTTTGAGAAGGGAAAAAATATCTTTGTAGTGAATGGCTTGAATAGCGTCTTTCATGGGAGAACATCTGCACTGGTTGTTAGTTGTATTTATTTATTAATTCATTTATTCATTTATTTACCTCTTTTGTTATTCACTTGCACATGCGTGCCTATAGCGTCAAAAAAGGCGGCTATAGTGAGACGGTTGAAAAAGTGAACTTAAGACTACCGTCAAAAACAAAGGTAATAGGAGAGAGGTCAAAAGTGTACCTCGACCCTACGGATGAAACGTACCATCCCAAAGTAGGGATCAAGATTCAATCGTTCTCGGAGGTGAGAGAAATTGGCCCCGGAATGGACGACGGCACATCTAAGCCTGGCGTTTATAATCGTAGATTACCACTGTTACACACAGAAAAGAAAATAAATGGAAACGAATTGACTCTATTTCTTGATTATCTAATTGCGATTATGAATTACAATAGATTTCTGAAATTTCTGTCTGTCTATCTATCTATCTATCTATATATATCATATAATCCATCTTAGGAAAATATCATAATATAAAACACAAATTGTAATCGTAATATTTAATTTTCTTTAACACAAACACTCTATGGGTAATGAACCTATTATAAAATCTTGAACAAGAAAATGCACTTAATGTGCACTTACTTGATATAAGCATGGTGTAATGAAAGTGTTTTCCAAGCTGTCTTCATCATTTTTTGGACGAGAGAGTAACACTTGTGAAGTACGAATTAATACACGTTATTTCTTTCTGTTCTTACTTTCCGTCGCTCTTTATTTCTTTCTATTTGTCCCTTTTCCTCCTCTTACTTCTTCCTAGTGAGCACCATATTCTTTGGAAGCTTCGAGGCAATGATCCCTGTGGGCTTGTTCCATAAGAACAGGGTTCATCTTCCAAATAATAATAATAATAATAATAATAATAATAATAATAATAATAATAATAATAATAATAATAATAATAATAATATACCATCTTGTAAACGGAGGAAACTCTCCTCAGCTGACTCCCAGCTCTTGCAAGATTTTCAATGACCACGACTTCACTGTCGCAACCCCACCCACAACCCCGCCGTGATCTAGGGATTGTGGGGGATTTGGGGGAAGGGTGTTGTGTATTGGTATTCCTGCCTAGTCATCAGTAACCATTATCTGGTTTTCCCAGGTCTGACGTGGGCAGAGATGAGGCTTGGGAGATGTATGTATGTATGTATGTATGTATGTATGTATGTATGTATGTATGTATGTATGTATGCATACTCGATCTCTGGACACTATGCCATCAGCCTCCATTAAAAATCAATGCATTTTAACGATGAAAAAAAAAATTAAAAGGAAAATTAAATATGAATTTAATGACGACTTGCATTAAAAAAAATCCAATTGGAAAAGAATGGCAAGATATTAATTTACGTCACGACCAATCAATCAAGGATATTGTTTGGGCCTGGCGTCACATGAGTAATGGTCATCGGCTCGAGGCTAATCCATCATCATAACGACTCTTCAATTCGCCTCGCGTCGGAAGGCTGGGGTTTTAACCACAAGATTGTGTACACTCTAAGAACGCATACTTCCTCCCTTACTGAACTGAATTGAATTGAATATAGAATTTAGGCCACAGGCCAAGCATCGGGACCTATGAGGTCATTCAGCGCTGAAACGGAAATTGAGAGTAAAAGGTTTGAAAGGTGTAACAGGAGGAAAACCTCACAGTTGCACTATGAAATAATCGTTAGGAGAGGGTGGAGTGTAAGATGGAAGAAAGGGAATATGGAAGGAGGTACAGTAAAAGGAACGAATGGGGTTGCAGCTAGGGGCCTTAGGAAGGCACGCTGCAAAGAACCTTAAGTAATGCCTACAGTTGACAGCACTACAACCTCTTTATTAACATATGTTGATGTGGATTGAGGATGCAGATTGAAAAGAAATTCTCTCATAAATTCTGTTTCCATATTTCCTTTACTCTCAGATCTTTCTTGAGACAGGTTTTTCGTTCAGGTGTCTCCCAGAAGGGAAATTTAATGTCCTGTCTCATCCATTAATCTGTCACACGAAAATTGTTTGACAGACAGATAGGATGGAGCATTTGAGTTGGTCGTTAAGGTGGTCTATTTTACATCATTAATATCGTGATTGAGTAATATACGCCCATACGCATAGTATCATATATATAAATATATAATATACATATAAACATATATATATATATATATATATATATATATATATATATATATATATATATATGAATTATTTTTCACAAGTCACAAACCTTAAGCTATAAATGGCGTTCAATATCAAATTCACTCAACCTCAGAGGAGCATTTAAAGAGGAATGTGTACTGTAAATACATATATACATATATAATAAATATATATATATATATATATATATATATATATATATATATATATATATATATATATATATATATAATATATATATATATATATATATATATAAGGCCTTTATATTATATTATATTAGCAGACTGATAAATATAAAAAGTATTACAAATATATATAAATGACAGATGTATTAGAAAGGAAAAAATATGTACCTGGAATCCAACACGACTGAACAATTAGCAACCTATCAAAACAGGGTTAATATTTAAGAGATTTTCAGAAGTAGGTCTGCTAATTCTTCAACTGTGTTAGACTGAAGAAATATAAAGTTTGTAATCCCCAGCTGTCATTTATATGCTCTTTCTTTGTAAACTTATTTTTAGATTTCTTCAGTCTGCTAAGTAAAGGAAAAATATGTAAATGCCTTGCAGCACAACACAATTGAACAATTAGCAATATATTCAAAACAGTTCCATATTTTCGTGATTCAGTTATACAAAAGTAGGTGTTTGTGTAATGTTCAATTGTGTATATATTATATATATATATATTTTTATATATTATATATATATATATATATATACACACATCTATATATATATACACATATATTATTTATATGTATATAATTATACTGTGGATTAAATAATTCTTCAGAATCTGCTTTTGTAAAAAAAAAAAAAAACAATCTAGAAGGTAACAAAATGATTCAGGAAGAAGCATATATGTTTATTATATATATATATATATTTTATATCTATATATATATATATATATATTCATCATATATATTCCAATATTTTATGTATATTTATTATACACATATTATATATATATATATATATATATATATATATATATATATATATATATATATATATATATATATATATATAATTATAATGTGACTTAAATAATACACAAACTATTACAGAACAGAAAGCTCGTTCGTAAAAAAGAAATTATAACCTAGAAGGCAACAAACTGAATCACGAAGGAGCAAGCAACTAACAGACGCGTAAAGAAGCCCAGAACATCCCAACCATTCAGAAAACGCCAAGCAAACGGCGCCCGGACATTTGAAGTGGCGTCAAAGCGCCTCCCGAACTTAAACCGAAACGCGATACATTCAGTGCAGAGCTGCGTTGCAATTAGGCTCGAGGGGACACATCGCCAATTAACCTGATGCACACCTGGGCAGGAGCACATCAAAGAGCTGACACCGAATAACCGCAGGGATGTTGAATGGTGACCCCGCGCTGGGTGCCAACGGCTTCACTTGTCAAATTCATCTATTTGTTCGTCCGGGGGAGGGACGGAGCCGGGGGGGCTATTAGGAATGGAGGTAGAGAAGGGGGTGTTAAACTGTCAGTGTCCCTTGCACGGCGGACTCTGAGCGGTAGTAAATTTTTTCATTTATTTTCAGACAGAAAATTAACCAAATGTTGTTCAGTAATTCTAATTTTACAAAAAGCAAAGTATCAATTTGCATGGTCAACTATCAGTAGCTGTAAACCTATATATTTTTTTTAGAAACAGAAGCTTGGAAAAATTCAAATAAATTCACATTATCTTCAAATTTTCAAGGTAAAAAGTAACATTAGCTGATTTTTTACCAAGGCAAAAAAAAAATCATTAATATTCCCAAAATATTATATGACAATTTTACGCCTCATGACGCAAAATATTAAAAAAGCACAAAATATCCGGATGCCATTTCTATCTTACAAAATAGTTTTTTTTTTAAATATCATCCTATATCCTTCCGTCAAGATTTTATTCTCCAGCAATCTAAAATAAAAATAAATAGTCCAGCAAAATGCAGGTACATGATCGCTAATCAAAAAATATAAAAAATAAGAAAATAAAAAACGAAAAAATGTCGTTACGTCACTTCTTCTACTTTCCGAGACGCCAAATTTTGAAAAACATACATTATATATGAATTTTATCAATATTTCAAGACACAAAGACAAAAAGTAACATGAACTTTCTACTTTTTAAGTAACAAATATAAAAAAAACGAAAAATATCTTTGAGTGGGACTTTAAATTTTCCGAGACGAATAATGTTGAGCAAAATACAATATGAATTTATCTATACTTCAAGACAAATAAGACACTTACGTAATATAAATATTTGTAAGACTTTCCATGAATGCAAAACAAGGCCCAAGGCCTCTTCTTGATTAAAAAGAAAATAAAAACAAACAAGTGTGACTGATTACTGCAACAATCTTTAGGAGTTTGGTGCGAGAGCAAACCTATAGCCCCAATGAGACGGCGGAAGACACCAGACAGGAGGTATTATAAAGTGTTTTAATACTTGAACTTGCAACAGACCCGAGGAATCTGACGCGAGGCAAGAACACTGAATCAATATATTTTTCGGATAAAAGAAAAAAATATAAGAAAGTTAAAATTAATGTGACTGGCAACAGACTGCCTGATTGATTGCATTCTGTGACTGGCGTTACAACGGCTTCCACCAAGAGGTAATGAATTAAATTGAATATGGAATTTAAGCCAAAGGCGCCAAGCACTGGGGCCTATGAGGTCATTCAGCGGTGAAACGGAAACTGACAGGAGGAAAACCTCAAAGCAGTTGCACCATGAATCAATTGTTAGAAGAGGGTGGAAAGTAAGATGGAAGAAAGAGAATATGAAAGGAGGTACAGTAAATGCTCCCCATG
>NC_089774.1:2154049-2201549 GCF_040412425.1 Macrobrachium rosenbergii
TAACCCGAAGTAGCAATTATTCAAAAATGACCCTATAAATCAGTACTGAGGCACTTTAAAGGTCCTATAAATCAGCTCTAAGGGACCTCAAATGCGAATATAATTCAGCATTGAGGGCTCTTACAGGGTCCTATAAACCACCTTACAGGAATTTCAATAGGCCCTATAAAACAGCTCTGAGAGACTTTAACAGGCCATACATATAAATCAGCACTGAGCAACTTCGAAAGGCCCTATAAATCAGTAGTGGAGGACTTCAAAACGTCCTACAGATCAGCTCTGGGGGACTTCAAATCGCCCTATAAATAAGGACTGAGGGACTTCAAAAGACTCATTACGTAAATCAGCAAATCAGCAGTGAGGGATTTCAAAACGATCTGTAAACAAGCACTGGGGGACTTCAAAAGGTCCTGTACTGTCAACCAAATAAGTAATGGAGGACTTCAAAAGGCTCTATATATACTGTAAGCTAGTAAATCAGCACTGAGGGACTTCAAAAGGCTCTGTACTGTCAACCAAATAAGTAATGGAGGACTTCAAAAGGCTCTATATATACTGTAAGCTAGTAAATCAGCACTGAGGGACTTCAAAAGGCTCTATAATAAACACTGATGGACTTCAAAAGGCCTTATATATAAGGACTGAAAGGCTTCAAAAGGTCCCATACTGTAAATGAGTAAATCAGCACTGAGGGATTTCAAAAGGCCTATAAATAAGCATGAGGAACTTTTAAAAAATTACATATGTAAATTATAAATTCGCACTGAAGCCTGTTATAGCAGCACTGGGGCATCTATAAAAGCCAACGCATTGTAGTCACATTTGTGATAACCGACCCCAGAAGAAACTTTATTATGTACATTTTTTAGGGAAGTAAGATTTGAGCCCGAAAAAAAAACTATTGCTTTTTGATGGTTGGGAAACAAAGATATTTTACAGGACACACTAGGCCACTGTTGTAAATTCCTTATATGCGATGAGCTAAGGTCTCAAATTTCTTCATACATACCAAACTGAAATACAGGTCTCATCTAAAAAGAAAATGAAGGCGTTGCTGAGACTTTTAAAAGACGAGCTCTGAGGCACTTCCAAATAAGGCCATTATCAAATCAGTACTGAGGAACTTTAAGAGCCGAGTCACAGGCTCTCTTCAATCCCCGAGATCCAACATCCATAACTCAGCCGGGAAAGGCAGGAAGGACCCCAGTTTCAAGCTAAGAGGAATCTGAGGAGTAAGTAGCATCCTGACAAATGCTACGGCTTAGTCCTTCAAATCCTTCCGGATCCTTTTCGATGCTAAAGGCGTGACCGCCGGACTTCGCGCGGTCACAGTTTCCTTGGTCAATACGATTGGTCCTCTGGGATGAAGAGCTAGGCATGGTTGACCGACTTTTTTTAGGGTGGGGGTTTAGGGAGGGTGGTGGGAGGTGGGGGGAGGGGTGACTTGAGTGGGCGATAGTCCCGCAGTACTTCACTTCCTTCTTAATTTCTTTTCTGGATTAATTTTGATTTCTTCCCTTTGCACTTACTTTTTATTTTTATTTTTAACATTCTTTTCTTTACCTTCCTCCTCACATTCCTTGGATGTGAGGGTAACATTCTACTCCTCAACTTTTTTCTACTTTCCCCTTCATTCCCCCTTCTGCTTCTTTAACGTTTCTCTCGTTATTCAGACAGTTACATTCTATTTTCCAGAGGCACCACAGGAAATACAATCTTCTTCATCTTATTGAGAGAGGGAGGGGTGGGTTACTTTCTTTATTTACATTATATGAAAAGGGGAGTTGGGGTACTTTATTTATATTATATTATAGGAAAATGGAGATTTTGGCTACTTTCTTTATATTACTGGACAAGGGAGATTTTAGCTACTTTCTTTATTTACATTATTATTGGACAAGAAAGACTTGGGCTACTTTATTTATATTATTGGACAAGAGAGAGCTGGGCAACTTTCTTGGAAAACTTTCTCCTTCACAGGAAACAATTAGACTACTTCCTACTCCCATTTTTCGTATGTAAATTGTATTTAATTAGAGTTCATACGTATATATATATATATATATATATATATATATATATATATATATATATATATATATATATATATTATATTCATTCCATTCTCTCTTTTTCTTACCGTTATTTTTATCATTCCTTTTCCTCTCTTCTAAATTTGGTCTTCGTAAGTGTGCCATTTTAAATAATAATAATAATAATAATAATAATAATAATAATAATAATAATAATAATAATAAAAATAATAATAATAACAATAATATTTAATAATCACAAAATGGCCACGGGTAATAAACAACAAAACTATCAAAGAAAACTGTAAATAAATAAGTCAACACAGAAAACTTAGATTATAATATATATATATATATATATATATATATATATATATATATATATATATATATATATATATATATATATATATATATATATATATATATATATATATATATATATAAATATATATATATAAGCAATCTTTCTCCCTCCTGTTGTCTCATAACAATATTAGTTAAATTTCTAAAGCGTCTTGTTCTGTAAGACGATCGAGGACAATTTTGTAATTCCTCGACATCTACATACATCCTTCGAAACCAAATAAATGAATAAATATAAATAAAAACATGACCTTATAATATCATCCCAAATAATCTAGTCACATTTAGTAGACCGATATTATTAAATAGGCATTCAATGAACGTTTCATATCTGGATTTCATAATATTTTTGGATAAGTTTTCCCCTGAAATCCCCTGAATATCAGAATACGAAATAAAAGGCAGTTTTGCTCATTTTTAATTCGAGGGTCGATCCCCAGTCAGGGGGGAAGGGGGTAAGGAGCTTTGGAGAAGAATGAGTTTATTTAACCACTGAAGGAAAGATGTATATCGTATTATATCAAAATATTACGAAGATTTACAAATGCGATCCACTGACTGTCCATAATAAACGCAAATTAATTATAGCAATCTTCCTTTATGAATGACACTATCAATTCAAATGATAAGTATCTATCATATTTTGACATTCATATACAGTACCATTCATTACATATCACAGTACTCTAAAAAACCTTATTATTAATCCCGTAAGACATTCCAATAAAAGTTCACTAACTATACCTATCTTCTTTGACAGACGACAAACAAATACAGACTACGAATAAATAAACAAACAACTACATATATAAATAACCAGAGAGAGATAAGCTGTTGATCCAGGTGGGCTAAAAATCCCCACAATACTTCGCTGGTTCTTCTGGAAATTCTCCCACGCCCGGCCCCATCACAAACAAAATTACGAAAGGGATTTTAAACGAATTTCCAATAATGCAGGACCCTTCTTTTTTCCCACCGTCCCTTATAGGGAATATGTCGAGGTTAACGATGCGTGGGATAAACGAGAAAGCTTGGAGAGGGAAGAAGAACTGAAGGATAATGCGAGAGAGAGAGAGAGAGAGAGAGAGAGAGAGAGAGAGAGAGAGAGAGAGAGAGAGAGAGAGAGAGACCAACTTCTCAAGTCCTCTTGGGCAACTACATACCAGAACTATCCATATGGCAATACTATAGGACCTCAGTGGCTGTATTGGAGAAGAAACGGAAGAAGATGAAACTCAAAGACAGGCGGACTCTCAGACAGACAGACAGACATACAGGAAAAGGAACAAACAGGAAGACAGCAAAATGGACAGGCATTCACTCCGTCGCATACGACCGTATAGACATACTTGCCCTGAAAACACCAACAGCGGTCCCATGACCGGATAAAGGAGGGGTGTCTGAGCGTAATTTCAACGCCACTGATGCGTCTGGAGGATCAAGCGTTACAGAAACTTGCAACAAACCTTGGCGGTCTGGTTCTTATTATGTGGGAATGGGTTACAGTGATAGAACCCAGGGGAGTAAGTTAGTATAGACATTAGCGTATGTATTGACAATCAGAATGAAAAACATTGCTTTTATCTGCCGTCATTCATTCTCTCCGAGCCTATACATTGCTCACCTTAATGTAACATGAATCCATTTATATTTGCTTTTCCGTTTAAATACAAAATAACCAGAATCAAACAAGCCAAGGTAATCACAAAATCAATGAAATATAATCAAAGACTTACAAAATGATTATAAATCACCAGGACACTCAGAAAATCTTTATAATAAAACAAATAAATAAGCGAGATGCATATATGATGAATTAAATAAATATGGATACTTGCAAAACGAATAAAATCAACTAGGACATTAAGGATATGAATTCAAATAACAGGGACACTCACACAAGGAAAGAAGACATCCACACACTTACCAACTTATTGAAAACTAACCCTTACACTCGAATAATGATCCAGACACGACCAGACTACCGCGTGAATGGCAGACACGAAAGATTGTGTCAGGCTTTCATCACGTTATCACGTTTATCTCACATCTCCGTTTACAAAAAAAAAATCCTATTGTGTTTTTCAGTTTCCTTTTTTTAGAAACCTTGAAAAAAAAAAAACTATAAACAACAGCACAGTGGATGATGAACACAGCTGTCGAACGCTGCGACGGGTTGCTATTTGTTCAGAGCCTCGACGTGACCCATTTCATTCAAAAGTGAAAGCTTTTATTTTTTGACAGTCAACTAATCTCAAAGTCGCCATATTTTTGCTGTCGAGAGTTTAATTCAAAACACTCTGTTTGTTACCTTAATCAGGAAGTTCAACATAAGTCTGCAAAATCCCAGGTTTATTTTCATCTCCTCTGGCGCGAAAAGTGTCTAAAATTAGACATGCACTGAATGACGAGCCGTGTTTGGAAAACTCTTTTTTAAAACTTTCACGGCACTTTCGACGGATACTCGATTTAAACCATGGGGATTCAGAGAGCGCAAACCGCCGCCAATGCCAAGCATTTCACCATCCCAAAAGGCTCTCTCTTCCCCACTAAAGCTTCATAACTTGTTGCCAGTCACAATTAACGTATCGTCCCTTTTTTTGGCTATGTTTGAATGTGTATTTCTTTAGGTATTTGAGTTATCTGTGTAGACGGTGTTTTTATCACTGACTTCCTCTATCAGCAAAGTATCAAGTATGTCTCCCTTGGCGTACATCCCTCATGATAAGAGAAACAGACTTGATACTTTGCAGATACAAGAATTCAATGATGGAATCACTGTCGATGCACATAACTCAAAAAATGAAAGTTTGCCAAAAAAGGGACGATAAGGTAAAGACTGTAAAAAAACAATATTCCAGTTATTTAGATATACCTTCCTTGTTTGAGCTCATAATCTTATTCTCTCACTACAGCCTGATGACATTTAATCATTTCTGCTTCCCTCTGTGCCGACAAATAATATAACGCTGTAATTATGGACGATAGGCAACAACATTAGAATCGTCTATTGAACGATGTGTAAAGCATTCATTCCAGCTGACTAAAACACCTATAAATTTTCATTTCGTGTAGGATGTCTAGAAAACATTCTGGAAAGATTCAGGCTATCTTCTGCATGATAGACGCCTACATTAAAACGGTGTCAAGTTGTCTGATGCCTCAACACCACCTCGTTTCCTGTAATCTGATATTTTCGCTTCCATTTAAGAATCTTAAGAAATATTCAGTATTTTGATTAGTAAGGCATATTACAGATCAGATTAGAACACAGACGGAACGGTAATTTGCAGCTACGAAGAATATTAATTGTAAAGAGCAAGAATGTTTTGTAATCAGGATCTTGAATCAACAATCTCAATCCCCTTTTCAGAGGGCGAAAACAATTTTCATAATCTCCAGGGAAGCGCCCACGCCTTTCTGGCGAACGGAGGAAGATCAATGGATAAACTCATGAAAGAATTATAAGAAAACATTGTAAAGTTTACGCCCACGTGATATTAAAGGTCCATATTATGGAGGGGTTACAATGGCACAACACGGTGACGTGCCAGGGGATGGGGTTGGTTTTAATTGGTCCCAATAAGGCCCAAAGAGTCATACGAGTTAGTTAGGAATTATGCCTGGAATTTGCTTATTCGAATGGCCAGGAATCATGCTGAAAGGGGAAAAGATGTAAGAGAGGAGGAAAAAGGGCCTCCCAATGAAAGGACAACTTTGCACGCTCTGCATTCACCTGAAACCCACAGGATGGCTACGTTCGGATGCTACAGCAAGCTCGGATGGGTCACAGAGAGGCTCTTGCATCAAATGGAGTTACTTGCTGAGAAGATCAGTTACCACTGAATTTAACAGGCATGATCAGCAGTGCACAGATTCCACTCTGAATTTACCAAGCTCATAAAAAAAAATGACAAGGACCATGAGGTAGTAAAAGTGATGGGAAGGGAGTCTGATTAGAGTATAAGTTGGTCAAAGTGGAGCCCTAAATTCCACGAGGTTAGTGAGTATACCTTTCTCTACAAGATTCAAAGGAGCTGAAAGGTCAGCAAAGGGAAAGATTTAGCATTGATCCCCTACTCCCCTCAACAGCATGGCCAAGGGTCATGCTGACAGGGAAAAAAATTTGACTTTAAGGATGCCTTGGACAACTATTCAGCGTTCACAATAAGGCGAGAGAACCCACTGGCACCAATGAGTGAATGTAAACAAGTTCCCAAAGGATTCCAAAAATATAAGCACAACTAGAGGAGGCTTGGAATCATTCCTACGCGGCCTCCTCAACGGGACGGCCTAAGGAGACTCCTTTTACAGCACCATGCTGAAAGGAGGAAAAAAGGGGATTTAATCGCAGGGAATATGTCCTTAGAATCACGGAGCGGTGCCAACCCAGCGCTTCTGGTACTTGAAGCAACAGTCCCCTCGTGAAAAAGCAGGGGGAAATGCTCGTGTGGGGGGCCTCGGGAACCCTAAAAGTGCCGTAGAGAGGTCGAAGGGCGGAGGAATGGGGAGAGGAAGGGTGAAGGGAAAAGCAGGCGAAATTTTACTGGTCTTCGTCAGTATTTCTAAGCATTTCCGGAGGAAGAGGAAACGAACGAAAGAGAATTATAAGAAGCTGAAGTTTGGATACAATCATTTTACGATGGAAAATTTGCTGTAATCAAATACTATATCACACATACATACATACACACACATGCACACATTTATCACAGACACACACACACATATTTATATATAATATATATACATATGTATACGTCTGTGCATACGAATATATAAACGTGTTTGCGCCCTCACAAGTGCAGACATACACACTATTAAAAATGCTGCACATAAGAAAATTAGGTAATTAGGAAAACCCCATAAAGTTTTGGAAGCCTTTTTTCGGGCCCCTGAGATGTTGAGTACTAGAATGTAAATTAACAACTTCGGGGGAATAATTTCCCCTGGGGATTCTATTACAAGAAGCAAACACAAACTATCCCAAAGTTAAGACAGGGAAACAACTTCTCATACATACAGAGCTAATTTAAAAACTCATTTCCTTTACACCTTCACTGAGATGAATTTAAAGTCTAGTTTCTTTACAAACTCATTTCCTTTACACCTTCATTGAGATGAATTTAAAGTCTAGTTTCTTTACAAACTCATTTCCTTTACACCTTCATTGAGATGAATTTAAAGTCTAGTTTCTTTACAAACTCATTTCCTTTACTACTTCACTGAGATGAATTTAAAGTCTAGTTTCTTTAAAAACTCATTTCCTTTACACCTTCCCTGAGATGAATTCAAAGCCTAGTTTCTTTAAAATCTTATTTCCTTTACACCTTCACTGAGATGAATTCAAAACCTAGTTTCTTTACAAACTTATTTCCTTTACACCTTCACTGAGATGAATTCAAAACCTAGTTTCTTTACAAACTCATTTCCTTTACACCTTCACTGAGATGAATTCAAAACCTAGTTTCTTTATAAACTCATTTCCTTTACACCTTCCTTGAGATGAATTCAAAACCTAGTTTCTTTATAAACTCATTTCCTTTACACCTTCACTGAGATGAATTCAAAGCCTAGTTTCTTTAAAATCTCATTTCCTTTACAACTTCACTGAGATGAATTTAAAGTCTAGTTTCTTTAAAATCCTATTTCCTTTGCGTCTGCATTGAGATGAATTCAAAGCCTATTTTCTTTACAACTCATTTCTTTTACACCTTCACTGAGATGAATTCAAAGCCTAGTTTCTTTAAAATCCTATTTCCTTTGCGTCTGCATTGAGATGAATTCAAAGCCTATTTTCTTTACAACTCATTTCAACCTTCAAAGATGAATTCAAAGTTTTTTTACAAACTCATTTCCTTTACAACTTCACTGAGATCAATTTAAAGCCTAGTTTCTTTAAAATCTTATTTCCTTTACACCTTCATTGAGATGAATTCAAAGCCTAGTTTCTTTACAAACTTATTTCCTTTACACCTTCCTTGAGATGAATTCAAAACCTAGTTTCTTTAAAAACTCATTTCCTTTACATCTTCACTGAGATTAATTCAAAGCCTAGTTTCTTTAAACTCTGAGATGCTTATACAATTTCTTTGCGTGGAATAACGGAGACATATAATAAAATGCCGAAATGAGTCAAGTTAAGCACAAGATTTCTATTACACAGAGACCACGCTTCAAATAGTTTTTTCCAACGAATCTTTAGCCATAATGATGTTAAATGTTTCATGTAACCTAATGCATGAATCAATTTTTCTACGCATAATTCAGTTATAAAAAGAGGAAATTATAACTAGGTTTAAATAAAGATAAATCAGTCCGAGACAAAGAAAATAAAAATAATGCATAAAATATAAGCACTATATTAAACCCTATTTATTAAACTAAACAGAAAGGTCACTATGGACATTCAACCCATCCAAGTACAACACCCATATCTATCCAATCCTTTCCTCGTCCAGTATGGGACCTCAAACGCAGTTTCCTCGCTTGAGGGCGAAGAGTTCTGCCAAATTTAAGAGAGAGAGAGAGAGAGAGAGAGAGAGAGAGAGAGAGAGAGAGAGAGAGATACACACCATGAACCTCTACAATGGAGTCCCGGAGAAAGGCTGGCAGCCCACAGACAAAGGTCTGGGAGATAAAAGTGGACCTCCTAATTGGATGTGTTGGTAAACCACCGGAAGTCAGATTAGGATGGTGGGTCAGAGCAGCCTGTGATTTATAGACTTTATTTTTCTTTTCTTGCTTTCCTATCAAAGTGAAGATACCACTGCCATGAGAGGCTGGGTGTATATCAGTTACTCAGATAATCAAGGTTTGCTTCGTTATACACCCATACACATTCACAGGGGAAAACATGACACATTCCAACTGGACACACAAAATCTTAATGGCATATTTATTATACTGGAGTGGACGTACGTTTACATCAGTTATCACGTATTAAACACGTCTCACTTTATATTGAAATAACGAAAAAACATCCATAAACAAAACTAAGACCAAATAAAAAATAGACAAGAATGCTAGCAACACCAACTACGCATTTCTTTAAAGGAGAGAAAGAGTGAGAGTAGTTGCGACCACTAAATATAACTCGCGGAATTCTGAGAGAGAGAGAGAGAGAGAGAGAGAGAGAGAGAGAGAGAGAGAGAGGAGAGAAAGGAGGGTTCTGAATAAGAAACAAACTCGTAACATCAGTGGCTGTTTTGAATAAGTGAGGAAGAGGGAGCTCCGACTTGCACTTTGTTCTTTTTGTATTTTACCACATTCTCTCTCTCTCTCTCTCTCTCTCTCTCTCTCTCTCTCTCTCTCTCTCTGTCTCCTTCCTTCATTCTTTGTTTTGTGACTTTTTTTTTTTTTTACTGGAAGTGGTTACATGAATTCCTCCTTTAATTCAAGCGTGTTACAAAGAAAATACGTTTGAATTCTTGTATAGCTTGGTTCAAAATTCGTTTAATTCTCTCTGCCCCCTCGACAACTCTTTCGTACTCCAAGAAGCCACACGAAGCCTTCTTTCAATTCAAATGTTTCATTTCTTTTATCCTTGCATGCTTTAGTTACAATATATTCTCTCTCTCTCTCTCTCTCTCTCTCTCTCTTTTCACGTCAACGAGTATGGAAAAATGTTTCTTATAATTCTTGGACAAATATAAAAACAGAGTAAGAAATGACGACATATGAGACTTATGGAAGCTCCATTTGTAGATAAGAAAACCTCACTGGTAAGTGTCAGCTGGGCTCCCGTGGTCATCAGAAGAGTTGGAAGGTCCAGACCTACTTGGATGAGAACTTGTGACAAGGGAGGCTGGAGGCGAGTGGAGATTTGTGGAAGACAACGCACAGGAAGTTCATGAGTGGCACAATTTTAGAGGACAGATAAGAAGATTTTAGTTCAGTCCGTCGTTTAAAAAGGAAAAGATCATTCTTTTTCAGTATCTTGTCTACTCCCCTCGAACCAAACTGCAATTATGACTCGAATTCCGACGAGTGTCGAGTTCACTCTCTCAAAACAGAAAGATATACATCTTTCACAGAGACTCGATTTCATAAAAAAAAGCTAGCCTTGATGCGTAACTTTACATAATAGCAAGGATTAACAGTGGTCTGAAAAGAAGACAGAACGCCCTATCCAAGAGCCGAACCTTGACCCACTTCCCAGTTCTTTCGCCGTGAATGAACGAACGGCTCCGACGAGAGTAACGCTTAAGGTGCGCATGCAACAAGGTGGTCCCAGTGCGATCGAATGGTTGTTGTTGTGCCTCTTACAAACCCATGGCCATTACACAGAGGTCTTTTCGAGTGTGACCCGGGAGTCTTAATTCATATGTGCTTGCAGATTCAAACTTTCAAGACAGCTGATCTCATCTGGTAGGTTACATTATTATTTTATGAGTAATATTGATGAAGTTCTCTGTGTGTAATATATATATATATATATATATATATATATATATATATATATATATATATATATATATATATATATATATACACACACATATATATATATATATATATTATATATAATTGTGTGTATTTATACATATATATATGTATACACACGCACACATATATATAAATACATTTATATGTGTATATATATATATATATAATTGTGCGTGTATACATACACATTTATACATATATATGTGTATACACACACACACATATATATATATATAGAGAGAGAGAGAGAGAGAGAGAGAGAGAGAGAGAGAGAGAGAGAGAGAGAGAGCCACAAATACCCCTTTCATATCGAATTCACTTCAACATCCGAGCAACTTACACCCAATGGCAACTACAGAGGATATATCCTCTCCAAGGGACTCATCCTTCATATCTCGCGCGGGCCTGGGCTACACACAGGTATTATCAGGCTGCCCGTCCCCGGGACTTCAGCACTGAAAATCAAAAGCCCAGATACATACCGTTCCCTCATCCTCTCTCCCCCCGAGGGCACAGCCAGCCCGTGGCAGCCTCTGGGAAGTTTATGAAATCATTAATCCGAGTTGGCCCGCCCGAAATTGAACGTTGCTTGACCGGGGTATGTGGCCATAGCTTACAAAGTCATAATACAATCAACCGGATTTCCAGTTAACTAGTATTACACAGCTGAAGTTCATTCATTTCTCGATGTGACTTTTCTTTTTTTTTTTTTTTTATTCAGGTTGGTTATTGGTTTCCATTTGCTTATTTTCACTCAAAATGATATATACATATGCATGTATATATATGTATATATATATATATATATATATATATATATATATATATATATAATTTGTTTGTCATTTTCTCGTTCATTTCATTATTTCATTCCTTTGAATTTATTTGATTATATTAATTAGCTAAACATAAATCAACCGTTGAAGAAATTTTTATGTTACTGAACGCCACAATCTCTCTCTCTCTCTCTCTCTCTCTCTCTCTCTCTCTCTCTCTCTCTCTCTCTCTCTCTCTCTCTCTCTCTCTCTCAGCACATACAAAAAACACACAACCACACTCACTGCCTATTATTTCATAGACTTTAATGAAGTAAAGTCTATAACTTTGCAAAACATTCGTCTAATATACGTAAATAATAAACACATTTGATTGTATGCGTTGAAATCGACATATGCGTAAATTTCTCATTTGGAATTATATATATATATATATATATATATATATATATATATATATATATATATATATATATACATATACACAGTATATTTATATGTATAAATGTGTATGTGTCTGTATGAAGGTATTCATGTACTTGCAAAGTATATGTATTTATAAACGTATAAAAATGCCTGTTAATATTCATAGGCACAAATTGATATGCAACATTATAAACACAAGACAAACCCATGTATCGAGCATGAGTCATATAAAATAACCAATTTAATATATACCTATATACATACATTATAATATATATATTTATGTAATTTATGTGTCTATATTCACATATATATATGATCTTGAGCAGCTATACTCATCTAATTCCTGCAGCAAACATCTTAACTCAGCCGAGGACGTCTCGTTAAAAAAATGGATCCATCTGTTCGATAACTGGACCACAACACAAAGACTCTTTGAAGTCATTAAAAGCTTCACGACAATTATCTACCATTTTTTTTAATTTCATTTCGTTTCTGATAAACATTGATCAAAAAGTATTTTAGCCAATTCTGAGATTTATGGAAATACTTATTTTCTCCTAATGAATTCCATTTTCAGGTTTCGGTGAGTTTACAGAATCATATTTCATATGTGGAAAGGCCTCTAAACCAACGCTTGAAGCGTATCGGCCCATTTTAGGGTCCTGAATAGATTACATTTTAAAAATAGATTAGTTCCTCTTTTCCCGCGTCGAAATCCACTTTATTTTCGCCCTCGGGGGCTGTGAGGGGGATCAGATGATCCCTCATTATTGCTGGACACTTTACCCATTATATTCTCCTATTTTCCTTTCAAAAGCGGCACCAACGAGACGCGAGAGATTGAAAAGGCGCGATCGGCCTGGCATGCACACTCGAACGCTTCTCTCAGAGTACTGATCTGTGTGCTGGCCGCGCCAAGACAGGAATGCGAAGTCGGTCGCCAGTGCGCCTGCGCCAAAACCTTCCTACTCCCTAAAATCACGAATGGCGCTTTCCTCGTATTTATTTTTGAACTTCCTCTGCTTTGAGAACAAATGGAATATTCTAGTTGTTTAGTCGAGGATCGGGTGAGGCAGGATAAACATTGGGACATGAATACATGATGGCTAATGTGACATTCGCGGCAACCATGCGGTGGGGTGTAGCCCTCAGTTGCCAGATTTCATTTTTTAGTTTATTTTCGCAACCTACATTTCACAGACACATCGATAACGACGCTGAAGACGTCTACAAATTCAATAATTGTATAAAATACATCTACCAACACGGCGTCACAAAATTGTTTAATTTACTCTGAAAACTTGTTAAAAATATAAATTTGAAACCTGGTTGGAAGTTCTTCGACTTATGTTCTGTCGGCACAGAAAACGGAGAAATTACAGATTTCGGAGATGAATGACAACGTCTCGTAGAAGAAAACGGACGAAAACAAGACTTAATGGTGGACTTGAAGAAAAAAGAAGTCGCACACTGCACACGTTGTTTTGGTTATTAAACCTCTTTATTTCTAAAAGAATATACATTTATATCGGGCAAACGTAAGTGGCCTTGAAAATTATACACATTTGTGAGAAAAACTCTGGACAAAAGTAAATATAAGCAAATATCAAAAGACAAATATGAACACATGAATGGCATTGTGTCAGGACTACCCCAGCCAGCCCATTGCTATTCAAGCAGCATATTTGCCTCTGTAAAATCCATTCCACAGTCCTGCAGTTAGGGGAATGAGAGACGAGTAGCAGTGCGTAAAGCGTGTTTACTTAGTGTCATATAAAGCTTTTAACTTTTCAATTTCTATTGTGAAAATTAAATTATATAATTAAAGCAAAATTATTTTTGTATACTAAGAGTTGGTCCTTAAGGATGATAAACATAATGCACACACGATTATACGCAACTCTGTATGTATTATTCATACATACATCCACATACACACATATATATAGTATTACATATATATATATATATATATATATATATATATATATATATATATATATATATATATATATATATATTTACCTGTGTGCCGTTTCCCATAGGTGAGGATGGCTTTACATAGCATTAAACTTCCGGTTTTCAAAAGTTTTTGGGATGAAGCTGCAAGCCTCATGAAGTATCTGGCTTTCCAGATACTTCATTCCTATCTAGGTTTTTCTTTTTCAGGAACCGGTACAAAATAACTTTCTACACTTGTTCTTGACCAGGATCGTCCTTGGGACTCTCTCTCTCTCTCACATACAGACACACAGATATATATAAATATATATATATATATATATATATATATATATATATATATATATATATATATATATATATATATATATATATAAATATATATATATATATATATATATATATATATATATATATATATATATATATATATATATATATATATATATATATATATATATATATATATATATATATATATGTATGTACACACACATATCTGATACAACGAACTTCACTGCCAACTACCGGAAGCTTTCGTGAAATACATCAATGAAAGAAGTTCACTGAACCCCTAAAAGATATTTGCAGTCAAAATCATCGCATGATACCATAGGAAAAGAACTTCACTTTTACTAAAAAAAAAAATAAAAAAGAATAAAAAAAAAAAAAAGTAAAATTCGCTGGCTCTCAGATGAAGTTACCCCCAAAATATCAGGAGGACGAAACTTCATCCTGTCACCAAAGAAACTTCATTGTCTCTAACAAGAAATTGCCTTATAAGTTGATTATCAAAACAACACACAACTTCCTCGGGAAGCCAACTTCATATTGTCTTTCTTGCTGAAGTTGTCTCACTCCAGACGACACTGAACTTCGGAAAACGAAAAAATTAAGAAACGGAAAGCAACATCTGCGTCGCATTAACACAAACCACCTTTTTGTTTTTAATGTCTAAAACGTAATGCTACAATGTGACCCGGATGTGCAAGCAGTAAGGAATAAAAACGGTTTGAATTGATGATGTCCCGGCTAAGATAATGCAAAGGTCAGGCTACAAATATGCAGAGCATTGCATATAAACATTCCACTATCTCTCTCTCTCTCTCTCTCTCTCTCTCTCTCTCTCTCTCTCTCTCTCTCTCTCTCTATATATATATATATATATATATATATATATATATATATATATATATATATATATATATATATATTACATACACATATATGTATGTACATATACATGTGTGTATATATATACATACATGTACAGTGTATATGTGTGTGTTTGTGTACGTACATATATCTATAAATATATTCAAAAATGTCTATTTACATATATATGTACAAATTTACATGTACACAATCTTTAAATTGTTTAACTCAGGCTTGACAGAGTTAGACTCCATAAGAGCCAAAATACATGCCCCTTCAAAGAGAGGATTTAAGTCAAGGGAAACTGGAAGTGAGGAGGGAATTTCAGAGTCTAGCCGCAGATGGAAGGAAACACTTGCCGAGTATGGCAAAGCGACACCATAATACCGTTAATTCGTTAATTGGTTGGTGAGGCCAGAGGTCCACAACAGGTCTTATTCCATTTCAAGGCTGTACCCCTCTTACCAGCCATCTTTGGGTCTGGTATCATCAGGGCGAGACTCGAACTGTCACCCTCTGGAACTAGAGTCCACCACATTATCACCTTAACCACAGCATACATGAACTCAATAAACTTTTGTTTTCTTAGGGCCTGGGCTACTAAAGTGCACAAGGCTGCCGTAATTCCCACTGGTCTGTGCTCTTAAAAATGCAACTCTCTAATACCTGTAATCGTCAATAATTTTAGTTATCACTACTTGACAACACCGGTTGACTCAAGTTTGTGAATAACTGATGTTGATTGCCTGGTCAAAATTACGTCAACATTACAAAGGTAATCGATTCTAAAATGAATTCGGAGTACTCTTAAATAATCATTCATTCTAAAATCATACTGGCGTCACAGATATAACGGTTATGGATCTCAACAATCACCCAAAAGAAAATAAAATTCAGAATGCTGCGAGATAATGGTTGATCCTACAAACATACCAAATTCACATACACAAAGGTTAATGTATAACTGAATCACGAAAATATGGAAAGTGATGATATATAAATAAAGACAAAATCCACGAAGGAAAGAGAAACACTGGAGTGCTGCGAGGCCTCCCGACTTATGGTCCTTTAATTAGTAAAGGACGACAGTCGAAAGGCCTCGCAGCAATCCAGTGTTTCTCTTTCCTTCGTGGATTTTGACTTTATTTACAAAGGTTAATAGTGATTTTAAAAATTGGTCAAATTAAAAATACTGACAGGTTGTTCTTCTGAATAAACAAACAGTACTAGTGTTCCCTTATCGCGTTCTGCGATAAAAATAACACTGGCATCTCAGGTACTAAAAATAGAAAGAAATCGTTAATTCAAAGTCGTTCACGCCGAAAAACCGGCTGGAATCAAACTGAAGCAAAATTAACATTCCCTAATCACTTTCATTGCAAACGATAATGAGTTCTTATTCTGAAAATATGTTGGCGTCGTAATTTATCGATGATGACAACCATCTCTAATACAAAAGATCGATACTATCAAGAATATTAAAAATAAATAAATAAGGGATAATGGCATAAATTATAAAATAATAATTAAAGAATAAATGATCATAAATTGTATCAATTCCAACATTCCACGCACTCACACAGACACTAAAATTTGTATCAATTCCAACATTCCGTGTACTCACACAGACACTAAAATTTGTATCAATTCCAACATTCCATGCACTCATACGGACAATAAAATTTAAGAAATTTTATAAAATGCCGTAAAATATCCAACGAGGCTGCCATAAAATATCAAAATAGGAATATTCCAATGCAAAAACCAAAGTGTCATACAATCAGACTTTCTGGAATTCAAGAATCGGGCAAGACGTTGGCAAAATCTCAACTGCGCTTCAGACTGCTTAACGTACAAGCAAGCAAGCGACTTGAAATCTGCTCAGACACAGAAATTATCGACGAATTGTTCCAAAGATGCTGCACTTGTTCTCGTGTGGCTGCTTGCATCATTCATCCCAGCTCTGACGTCATCCATCCCAGCTCTGACGTCATCGCACAGAGATGATACACTTCTATGAAAGCCTCTGTGAAACATTAATAACAAATTCGTAGAAAAGGTCTGGCCCCTAGTGGGATAATGCCGTCAGTGCACCTCACGCGCGGTGCACTGTAGGCACTACTTAAGGTTCTTAGCAGCGTCCCTTTGGCACCTAGCTGCGACCCCTTTCATTCCTTTTGCTGTCTCTTTCTTCGTTCTTACTTTTCATCTTCTTCTGACAATTGCTTCATAGTGCAACTGTGAGGTTTTCCTCCTGTTACACCTTTCAGACCTTTTACTCTCAATTTTACATTCAGTGTTGAATGGCCTCAGAAGTCCCAGCGTTTGGTTTTTGGCCTAAATTGTATATTCTATTCTATTCTAAACAGACTGCAAATTGGCATGAAAAATGTCAAGTTAATAAAAGATCAATTTAAGACTTTTATTGCTGTTTATTCAAGTGTACCCATACGGGCAAAAATGACTGTATTGTTGGAGACGGTCGAGACTGCAATTCCTAACCTCGGGGACGTTACGTACCTGTGGTCTGGATACTTATTGAAGGGCCAATGGTGAGAGAGTCTTGCCCCAGGCTGAATGACGGCAAGTCTAAACGCGTTCGATTATAATCACAGAATAAATATATAATAGACACAAATGAATCTTTTAATTCTTATTTGATAATTACTTTGTTTTTTTGTTTACAAGCAATGAACTCGTGTTTGAAGAATTTATACGAGCTAGTTTTAAGAGTCATGGGCGCTATCATTAATATTCATAAGCGCTACTAAAGAAATCATATGCGCTAGTATTCAACAGTATCAAAATGTCCAGTTCTATGATCGTATCAATAGCTCAGACAAGCAAGTCTACCCCACACTGGGTCTCGTCAGTGCCTGCACGGGTGACCAGCAATAACATGTCAGAATCTGCTGACACATGGACTCCCGTGATCATATCCATGGTACTGTGGAGAGTGACTGAGGGAAAACGAAAGCAGCGGGAGGTTCCCTAAGCCGCTGAGAGTTGCGAGTTGTTATGGAACGTAAAATAAAAACTCACGGCACCCGCATTAACAGCACGTCTAATGGAGTTCTCACCTATAAGAGGCTGGTTAAGGGATATAATAAACAAACACAATTGGCAACTCGGACCTCACTGTGACCCACTGACACTCATGCTAAATTCCTAGGTTCAATTACAAGTTTTTACGCAACGACTTCTAGGAAGACGATGCCAGCCCCTTGGCCACTGGAATAAAAAATATAAACAAGTTTATCACTTTTATTTTTCTGTAAAAGTATTGTGCCAGCTTTGTCTGTTTGTCCCGCCCAAATCTTAAAAACCACAGAGCTAGAGGGCTGGTTGATCATCCACCCTCCAATCATCAAACATACCAAATTGCAGCCCTCTAGCCTCAGTAGTTTTATTTTATTTAAAAAAAAGTTAGCCATAACCGTGCTTCTGGCAACGATATAAGAGAGACCACCACCTGGTCGTGGTTAAAGTTTCATGGACCGCGGCTCATACAGCATTATACCGAGACCACCGAAAGATAGATCTATCTTCGGTGGCCTTGATTATAATCTGTAAAGACTGTTTAGAAAACTCGATTGCGCCGAAGAAACTAGGGTGAATTTTTTTACTTGTTTCAATAAAGATGGAAAATTCTATGATCTCTACTTACACTAATGGTTTGCGGCACTCATTACAACCCGTCGCCGCTTGCAAGAGATATTTATGATTTACCGCAAGATTTATGAGCGCCTGGATTCAGAAATGCAGAGGCGTTTACCCAAGTCTCGATCTGGCTTCGTCATGAGAGTCTGTGTCAGGAGACTGAGACTGTCTCCAGTCTCATTCCACAGGCTGACACGCATTACCACAAGATGCATCACACGAAGCATGCTGGGTCTCTGTGGACATCAGACTGCATCCATTCGGGGAATGACGTCACGGCAATCACGTATGATACACACTCCTTTGATTCTTCCATTTATCTTTAATCTTTTATTTTTAATTTGTTTCTGGTTACTAAGATATTTCCAGTGACGATGGATTCACTTTCTGTGGCGCCAGTTTGTGGAAATCTGCCAGTCAATCAATCAATCAACCATTGTTATTCTGCATACACTCTACAAAATTAAAATTTATTGTCTAGTTTTCTGGCTTTACACGCACACACATATATATATATATATATATATATGTGTGTATATAAATAATCTCATTCTTCATATCTGAATACTGACTTTCATACACAATTCCGTGAGGATTTGAGAATGACAACGCACGAGGCAAAAGACTTTCCAGTGTCAAATGTGTCATTAGTTTCTTTCCTTAACCAAGAATATATATATTTTTTTTAATCTGCTGGCTCAAAATATCTAAAGAAAAGATTGCTCTTAATTCATTCCAGCTCTGTTTATCTATTCAGAATTCTGCTCGTTTGTATGTATGACAACTGTGCTTGGTGGAAATGTATATTGTGTTTATGTATATGCATATACATACATACATACTACATTCATACATACAAACATATATATATATATATATATATATATATATATATATATATATATATATATATATAAACTGTATATATATTTAACAGAGAAAGAGAGAGAGGTTCTTAATCCAATATATAAAATTAGAGAATTAAATCTCGAAGCAAATCATTACCACCTGTCAACTCGATAAAACCATCATTAACCCGAAACCAGTGAATCTTGCAAGTTTTCAATAGCAGTTAATATCAATTCTGTATCAATAAAACGTGAAAGAGACAATTCTGCCAAAACTCTACATGATTTTTCTTTAATTTTAAAGTTATTTGTAGAAACAATTCAACCTTATGAAGTTAAGTCGTTGGGAAATTTGAAAGTAATTCGTACAAAAGTGCAATTCGTACTAAAGTTTTAAAAGTAATCCGTACAAAAGTTTTAAAAATAACTCGTACAAAAATTTTAAAAGTAATTCGTACAAAAGTTTTATAAATAATTCGTACAAAATTTTTAAAGGTAATTCGTACAAAAGTTTTAAAAGTAATTTCAAAAGTAATAAAATTTTTAAAAGTAATTCGTACAAGAGTATGAATGTGGAGTTTTCAGAACTACTTCAGCAAATCTCTCAATCTCAATCTTAGCTGAAAATCACTTAATGCACACTCAGAATTTATGAATGACCCACAAAATCTGGCTAAGTCGCATTATAAAATGCATTTTTAACCCTTTTAAAAATAAGTAAACCTTCATTTAAATATTCATGTGGTCCTTTGCCAACACATGTATGGCCCAAATGTAAGTATTCATGTGACCTTGTAAATTAACAACATAACACTATGTTACAGTAGGTAACCATGTAAGATAGTTATAAACCTAAATATTAATCTGACTTATAACCCTAGTTTAAATACCTATATAAAGCTAAGTTAATTATTTGCATATGCCCATGCTGGATAACCATATAACACCATTTTTATTCCAAGTATAGGCTTACGTTAAAATATCCATTAGATTCTACAGTACGACAAATACCGATAAGATCCTATATTAATAATGCCTATCCACAAGTAAAATGTCCACAGATTTCTGTTACAAGCTCAGATAACCACACGACAATATAAATACCCCATTTTCCCCTTTACCTTCTTTTACTTCTTCCTAACGAACACCATAATATTCTTTGGAAGCTTGAATTTCAAGTCAGTGGCCCCTGTGGTGGGCTTGTTCCACATGAATCGGTTTCATCTTCTGAATAATAATAATAATAATAATAATAATAATAATAATAATAATAATAATAATAATAATAATAATAATAATAATAGCATCAAAACATAGACGAGACAGGATACAAATACCTGGGAACAAAAGGAGAGGATATAAAACACCAAGAGATGAAGGACACGATCTGGAAAGAATATATGCAGAGACTTAAGGCAATACTCAAAGTCAAAACTCAACGCCTGAAACATGACGAAAGCCATAAACACAGGGGAAGCACCAGTAATCAGATACAGTGCAGGAGTAGTGGAGTGGACGAAGGCTGAACTCCAGAAAACTAGAAAACACATGACAATACACAAAGCACTACACCCAAGAGCAAATACAGACAGACTATACATAACACGAAAGGAAGGGGGGAGAGGGCTACTAAGCACAGAGGACTGCGTCAACATCGAGAGCAGAGCACTGGGGCAATATCTGAAAACCAGTGAAGACAGTGGCTAAGGAGTGCATGGGAAGAAGGAGTGATAAAAGTAAATGAAGACCCAGAAATAGATAGAGACAGGAGAATGAAAAACAGAACAGAGGAATGGCACAACAAACCAATGCACAGACAGTACATGAGACAGACAAAAGAACTGGCCAGCGATGAAACATGGCAATGGCTACAGAGGGGAGAACTCAAGAAGGAAACAAAGGAATGCTAACAGTGGCACAAGATCGGGCCCTAAGAACCAGATAATGTCCAAAGAACAACAGATGGAAATAACATCTCACCCATATGCAGGAAGTGCAATATGAAAGACGACACCATAAACCACATAGCAAGCGAATGTCCGGTGCTTGCACTGAACCAGTACAAAAAGAGGCATGATTCAGTAGCAAAAGCCCTCCACTGGCGCCTGCGCAAGAAACACCAGCTAGCTTGCAGTAATAAGTGGTACGAACACCAACCTGATCAAGTGATGGAAAACGATCAGGCAAAGATCCTCTGGGACTCTGGTATCAGAACAGATAGGGTGGTAAGTGCCAATATAAAAGACGTGATGTTGATTGACAAAATCAAGAAGAAAGTATCACTCATTGATGTGGCAATACCATGGGACACCAGAGTAGATAAGAAAGAAACATAAAAAATTGATAAGTATCAAGACCGGAAAATCGAAATAAGAAGGATATGGAATATGCCAGTGGAAACTGTACTCATAATCATAGGAACACTAGGCACGATCCCAAGATCCCTGAAAAGGAATCTGGAAGAACTAGATGCTGAAGTAGCTCCAGGACTCATGCAGAAAAGTGTGCTACCAGAAACAGCGCACATAGTGAGAAAAGTAATGACTCCTAAGGAGGCAGGATGCAACCCGAAACCTCACAATATAAAAACCACCCAGTCGAATAGGATGACTGTGATAGGAAAAAAAAAAATAATAATAATAATAATAATAAAACAAAGTTATGTTAACTTGCGTCACTATGTTAAATATCCACGTGACAATGTGTTACGTGCCCACATGAGATTGGGTTAAGCAACAAAATGACCAAATGTTAATACCAATATGACCAAATGTTAAATATCAATATGCTTATGTTAAATATCGTACGATAATATTTTTAATTCTTGAAAAAGTTTATGTTAAATAACAACTTGTCTTCACAGTAGCTATAATTCTGACTATGATAACTGTTCAGTTCCTTATATCTTTTGCTCCTGTGACCTTGTGTGAATGCTTAATGTTCAGTATCTATATGTCCTCATGTTAAATACCCATCAGACACAATGAAAATATTTGAACATCCTATGTAAGTACTCTATATGAACCTATGTCAAGCACCAATACGACCGTATATAAATATTCATATGACTCTATTTCAAGCATTACTATGATCCTATGTTAAAACAAAAATAGATTGTTTTGGTCATTTATAAAAGGTTACATAAACTAACCATGCATCAATAATTTAAACACCCATATGAACTAATGTTCAATTGAGATGGATATCTATATATCTGAAACATGCCTCTTTTGCAAAGAGCCTCTCACTCCAATGCTAAATACCCAGATGAGCCCAAGTTAGGCCCCAAAGCCACTCCCAACAAGGACAAAGGCGATCTGGACCCCACCACCACCACCACCAATGACGAGGGACACAAAAGCATATTGATGACGGTGGCGGGGGCTTGGTCCCCATCTGATAATGAGCTCATGAGGCCACAACATACTGTACATCCCACTCAGTAGGTAAGAGAAACGAGAGAGCCATCCGCAGTGCGGGGATTCTTTCTTGTTACGAGAATGTCTGACGAGTCCGCACCAGTCTGCACGTCGCCACTCTTCCAGGCCAGGCCCAGACATAAACACATCCAGTACAGACACGGCTCGATGCCTTTTGTAGCTCGCATACTTCGGGGGACATTCGCGCCCCGCTGCGTTTTTGCAGGCGAGCCGTCCCCCCCTCCCACCCCGCCTCGACGCCATGCAGACATTCGACGTTCCACAGGGGGCTGGAATGGCGTTAAGGGGAATTTTCCGACTGGGTTCGCTTGATTATGACTTTTCACTTGCAGGGGGACATTACTTGAGTCTCTGAAGGTTAAGGTTACGTGGTACAGGGAAACTTAGTTTGTAAGAAACTCTAAGTAAAGTGCGCATAACATTTTACTGTGTACATTTCTTGGGGTTTTCGGGAAATAATCATTTAGACTCCAAAGCTGTGCTTCGCCAGCAAGCAAACTCTCATCTCTCTCTCTCACACACACACACACACACACACACACACACACACACATACACACATATATATATATATATATATGTATGTGTCACATATATGTGTATGACACATACATATGTGTGTGTGTGTGTGTGTGTGTGTGTGTGTTTGCTGACGAAGCACAGCTTTGGAATCTTTATGTTTATTTCCTGAAAACCCCAAGGAATGTACACAGTAAAATGTCATGCACTTTACTTAGAGTTTTATTACAAAGTTTATAATATATTTATACACTATGTGTGCATGTATAAGTTTGTATATATATATATATATATATATATATATATATATATATATATATATATATATATATATATATATGAAGAGTTTCTTCAGGAAGAGTTTAAAATATTTTTAACACATATCAGAAAAATTAAAATACCCCAAACATTTTGTTGAATGTGCTTTGCAAAAGGCACAGAAAACATTTTATTCAGTAACTACCAGAACAGTTTTTAACCATCAAAATGTACGTATTTTACCATATAGTGATCTCCTACGTAGGGTTCCAAATTTTTGCAAGAATTTTAATATTAATGTTTTTAAATTTTCAAATATCTTGAAAACATATTAATAAGGAATTCTCCCAGAGTTTCTCGACGCTACATTTACAGGGTTCCTTGCACGAATTGCAAGTGTTTTTATATAGAACAATCTGGGAAGGGACTGGAGACAAGAATTAAATACAGATATAGTGTGAGAACGGGACAAATGTCGAATGCTTTATTTTTACACATTTATAATTTTAATTATATGATTCACTGGGAGGGGAATAAGTTGTTTTATATTGTAACAATATAACTCGTAGAAATGTTATTGAATCTGCTTTTTACTAAATATCACGGTGATTTACTGAATGCAAGTCAAGTTATGTACAAACTAGACGCATTTGTTGTTAGAGATTTGTAAGATTACCTGTTGAGCTGATCTATACCTGCTGTACTAGTTTTAACCGGATCTTGGATGTTTGTTTCCATTTATTCAGCTTTTATGTTTGCTTCGTTGCATACTCTCGGTGTTTTTAGCACTGTACCTCGAAAATGTGTTGAGGTAACACGAAAGCGCTTGGTACTCCTTTCGTTTTTCCCGTGGCCTTGGCTGAATATATTGTCACGCGCTATTTAGTGACATATAAGCATATATATATATATATATATATATATATATATATATATATATATATATATATATATATATATATATATATATATATATATATATATATGATGCGTGGCCCAATGGTTGTCGACCCACCAATGATAGATCACAGGTGGATCCAACAAAGAGGGGATGTTTTTAGAGCGTATCCTGAAAAACCCACCGAACCACAGTTGGCATATTGCTGTGAGTTTGCTACCTATTGGTTAGTCGACTCTGTCAGCTTGCAGCCATGATACAGAAGGGCATGGGGCTAGCAACTTCATCCTAAGGGAAGACATTAGTGAAACTATAATAATCATGAAGCTACAAATGTCGCTTAATATCAATTCACGCTACCTCGGGAATATCCCCGATGGGGAATTATCACCGAAGGGGAATTTATAAGTGATAAATGGATTGGTACTACCGGGTCTCGATCCCTCGACACAGACACTTATCCAGCGACTCCAGTCGACGGTCTACCGACTGAGCGAGACCCGGCAGTACCAATCCATTTATCACTTATAAATTTCCTTTCAGTGATAATTCCCCATCGGGGATAACCCCGAGGTTGAGTGAATTTGATATTAAGCGGCATTTGTAGCTTCATGATTGTATATAAATCACAGTGTGATAAAAATTTCAGTATTTCATATATATATATATCTATATATATATATATATATATATATATATATATATATATATATATATATATATATATATATGTATACAGTATATATATGTACATACATATATAAATAGTTATATACATATATATATATATATATATATATATATATATATATATATATATATATATATATATATCAAAAGAACAATAAATTTAACGAGAATGTATTCACTAAAAATAAACTTGACAAACTGAATAAACTGAACATATAACCCTGTGAAATAACCTAAAATAGACCGCCAGTTTAAAGCAAGACCCGAGTGCCGTTATCTGGAGAAACTAGGACCACTTCCTCTTAATAGAATCTTAATAACTGCAGACAGCATAAATCACTTGGTCTTAGTGTGCGTGTATTACTTTCATTTTCACTTTCGATAAGACTGCGGAATTAGATTCTTTGGCGACTTAAACCTCTGTAGAGGCGAGAAACGGTATGAATACTAATGAGGAATTACCTTCATCTTTTTAAATATTTATGTATGTATCGATCAAATGTCATGAAAGCAGTTGTGCTACGAATTAATATTTAAGAATTTTGTAGTTTTGTAATATACTTCCAATCACTGAAGGTAACTGAAAGACTAGCATTAAAAAATTACAATCATTTCTTATTCATATTTCTCTACATTTGTTATTATTTTCTTTAGTGTTTCGCTTCCACAGAAGTTTAACGTTGCCAATGAGTCTAACTCTTTAGTCTCGCTGAAACTGAAAATGAAAGTAATTCAGGCACACGAAGGCCAAGTGATTTATGTCCTCTGCAGTTATTAAGATTCTTCTGATAACAGCACCCAGTCCTTGCTTAAAACTAGCAGACCATTTCAGCTCATTTCATAAGGTTATATTTTCGGTTTATTCATTGTTAGCGAATATATTCTTATTAATTCTATTGTTCACTTCATTATTTTATCTTGAATATTTCTATCGTGTCTCATTCCCCGTCATTTCAATGCCAGTGTCGTCAGATGACAACAAGGCTCCTTAAGTCTTCTATGAATAATCTTCACCCTCACCCAAGGTCAAAGGTCAGAGTAACAGATGGGAGACACTGGACTTGAAAAGTATCCCAGTCAGGAGGGTACCCACCAAATATGAAGGTCATACTTCATAGTCTTCAAAAGATTAGGGGAACGCCAACAGTTTTCACTACACGTCCACTGACGCAGGTAGCTGAAGACAGAAATCTGGGAAAGGTCCTGAGACGCCTTGACAGAAGAACGCCACAGCCAGTGGGTATAATGGGAGTAAGGACGCCTAGATGGCCTAGTTGAAACTGACAGTTTTTAAGATGCAACGAGAAGGTATGACTTTGGAGAGAAAATTCCGCAATCATACTCAAGTCAGAATTTCTTGGCCATCAGTGTCAAGTTTCCAAGACATGTTTACCTTTGAGGCAATTGTCTCTGCAAACAGGTCTACGATCAATTTTCTCATTCAAGAGCTCTCTCTATTTTTTTCATGGGATAAAACACATAAGCCAAATTCATTATTCTGTCTCCATAAAATTACAGTGTATCAAACATCAGATTATATACATGTACATTCTATTTACATTTTTTAAAAACTCAATATAGTGGAAGAAATCAAAAGCGCCATTCAGTCTAATAATCATATCGACTATGCAACTAGAATACACACACACACACACACACACACACACACACACACACATATATATATATATATATATATATATTATATATATATATATATATATATATATATATATATATATATATATATATATATATATATATATATATATATATATATATATATATATATATATATATATAGACATCAAAGCACGAGGACCAAAAAGCCAGTAACGACTTAAGGATGCGTAAATATCTGTGGGAATAAGATAAGGAAAACTGGAAAATTTCAAAAGCCGCACAACGACAGCGGTCCCTCATCACAAAATCAGCCATTTTGGAAATGTTTTCAAGCTAAGTCGCTGCCTTTTTCCAAACAGAATGGTGTATCCACTAATGATGAAACACAAAAATGAGGCAGAAACTGACAAAGGACCTGTGGTAGGTGTAGGCACTGGGTAAGTGTGACTGATCCACCATCCAAGGGGCCACATAAGCCAGCCACACTTATCTGTCGAGAACTCAACTGTTCCCTAGACTGTCCTGGAAAATCCCCAGTGTCTGACACTGTTCTGGAAATTACTGAAATGCCTTTGGACAATCCTGAAAATTGTTGTTAAGCAGAGATTATTTTGGGAAGTCCTCGGCATCCAACACTGTTCTGGAAATGATTGAACTGCCTATGATAGTATCTTGAAAACTGCTGTTACACTGAGGCTGTCCAAGAAAGTCCTCAGTATGTGACACTGTTCTGGAAATTATCCAGATGCTCAAGATACAACTTGAGATTGCTCTTACACTGAGGCTGTCCTGGTAAATCTGCATCATCTGACACTATTCTGGATTTTGCTCAACTTCTTATGAGACCGTCCTGAAAACTGCTCAGCTATTTTTAGACTGTCCTGGATTGGTCAGCTTCTCAAAGACTGTCCTGGATATTACTCAACTGCCTATAAGACAACACTGAAAACTGTTAACCTACATCTAAGACGATCTTGAAAACTGCTTATCTACTTTGAGACTTCTGGAAATTGACCAGCTACTTCCGAGACTGTCCTATCAGCTTGTCCAACTGCCTCTGTGGCTGTCTCGGAAGGACTTGGCTTCCTTTGAGACTATTCTTAGATCAGCTCAACTTCCTTCCAGACGGTAAAAGAAATTGCTTACCCACCTCCAAGACCGCTTTGTATGGTTGCTCAAAAACTGCCCTGATATTGCTCACCTGATTAAAACTGTCTCTGAAACTGTTCAGCTGCCTTTGAGAATGCCTGGGGAACTGCTTCTCTAACTGTTTTGGATATTGCTCAGCAGCCTCAATTATTGTCCTGATCTTACTGCCTATAAGACCGTTCCCAGGAAATGCTAATCTTATTTTGAGTGTATCTAAGTATCACTGATACTTAGATCACTCAAAATCAGATTAGCATTTTCTGGGAACGGTATCATTGACTGAGACTTTCCAGAAACTGCATCAGCCATTTGAATTTCTCTGCCTAATATACCTACTATATTCAGAGGTCTACCTATCGCTCTTTATACTGTCTCTGGTCTCGTGTGAGATTCTCAACGATTAAAAGCAAGACATATCTTATTATGCACGTTTCCACTGCTTTGTAGTTTGTTGAGTAAGGAGCTGAATACTGAAAACACTGAGCATACTCTCAGGTTTGACGTGTCTGCTTTGGGTCTCCTGTTTAATTTTTCTGATTTAGTTATTTTCTAGGTGGCTCTCATTACAAGAATCTTTTTCATTACGAGAATCGTGTACACAACTAGGCTCTCCACTTACTGCAACTCTTAACAAGAGCTATTGTGGTCCAGATTCAGTTAGCATGAAACATGCAAGTGTTGAGAACAGACGAGCCTAGCAACAATCACATATGTACCCTATTACCCTTCTACTATATTCATGCAGAGTTTGGTTTGGTCACCATCTGGATGGATGACTGCCAACGAATGCCATTATCATATATGCTACATCGCAGTTCAGTATATCAGAAAAGTTTAGTGACGCCGGGTCCCGTCAGTACTAGGATGACCATCAATGACGACGGTTGCACTAAATCCCCAATGACCCTTTGCACAAGACTGGTTGTGGGGTTAACAACCTCATCCCAAATCAATACTTCAAAACTTACAAGAGACGTTAACAGTCTCGTGTACGCGGCAGTGAGTCACGATGCGGTCTGACAATACTGATCACTTTCAATTTTCACTGGCACAAAATGTAAGTTTTCATATTTTCGATAAAATTTGACTGATCAGTTTGGGAGTCACCAGTTCCCCCTGATCTACTCTGCTTTGAAAACCAGTTGGTCAATTTACACAAACTGAATCTAAGGGACTATTCTCATGTGTGAAAATAAACAAGTAAAAAATACGCCGCAGTTTCTTCGGCGCAATCGAGTCTTCTGTAAAGCATATAATCAAGGCCATCGAATATAGATCTATCTTTCGGCGTCCTCGATATAATGCTATATAAGCCATGACCCATGAAACTTTAAACACGGGCCGGTGGTGGCCTGTCCTATATCGTTGCCAGATGCACGATTATGGCTAACTTTAACCTTAAATGAAATAAAAACTACTGAGGCTAGAAGGCTGCAATTTAGTATGTTTGATGATTGGAAGGTGGATGATCAACGTACCAATTTGCAGCCCTCTAGCCTCAGTAGTTTTTAAGATCTGAGGGCGGACGGACAGACAAAGCTGGCACAATATTTTATTTTACAGAAAACTAAAATTGGGTTGACTTCAAAAAGAATTGTTTTCTGGTTTCAATTCCCTTTTTCAAAATGGCACCACCAAGTTCCGAAATGTTTCAGTTTAGAAAAATGAAATATTTTCCTTGTGTTTTTAGACATCATGGTCTGCTTGCTTGGAGGGATTAATTTGGCTATGTAACCATTACACCCTTCACACTATGCAAAAATGAAAAAAAAAAAAATATACATTCAAACCATTCTGTTTACAAAATCGGTCAGTTTTCTGTTTTTGAACAAATATCTGATGAACGGAATAATCTGAATTTATTTACGTTGCTATTAATACATGTTTCTGTTACTGATTGTTGATCCACCTTCTTTTTATGAGTTATTTATTTTCATGTTTCCCCATTTATGGCATTTTAAAATATAGGAGCCAATTAACGGTCTTTTTTATCTTGACGAATAAGAATAATAAATAAATACATAATAATAATAATAATAATAATAATAATAATAATAATAATAATAATAATAATAATAATAATAATAAAAACAAAACTAACTTCTTCACTGGGAGCTGAACCACTAAGTGGTGGGAAAGAATAAAATCAATGTGTCTCGCCGTTCAACTGGTTAAATGATTGACAGAGGGTTGACTTCGAGGTAAATCTTCTGACATATTTAATACAAATAATAATTTAAGTCTAATAATAATAATAATAATAAAAATAATAATAATAATAAAATAAAATAATAATAATAAACATTTTAAGCATTAAATAGAAAAAACCAAAGTATATTCTACTACTTAGAATGACTAAATACATTAAATATTGTAACATATCTACACAAATAATTTTAGTCTTCAGCTTAAAATAATAATATTATATAATTATAAATAAAATGATCACTGTCATCATTATAGAAACAGCCGAAGATATTCTCTGCAATAACTAAATACATTTCGTTCCTAATTCAAATTACATACATACATACATATACATAGTGTATATATATACATATATAAATATATTTAACTTTTGAAGGGAGTTGTAACAGAAGGATATACAGTCTTCCACTTCACCACTAAGTCTGCAGGGGTGAGGTTAGAAGCCACTTTCCTTTGATTTGATTTTTTTTTTTCTTCACCCCAGCAGATGGTGGTACCCATTTAGGGTTGGGTGGGCTAGTGGGCGGTATCCCGGGAGCTATCCACGGACCTAGCAAACGTAAAAAGACTGCTACACCCCTCAGCCACGGCACCCAATTCGGACTAAGGGACATCATTAATATAAAAGAACTCACTTGGATGCCAACACCAGATGAACTGAGGATATAAATTCAAAACATGAGGTCGACTGTAGATTTCTCTATAAAAGATGCTTCAGGTCGACTAAAATGTCTGAAGACATCAAATCATTTGCTAAGACGCTGAACAACAAGATCCAGATGGCTTTCATCTTGGAAAATATCCACCTAACAGAAATTCCAATTAGCTTATGCATTTTTTTATACTGACGCATGTGGAATATTCACAGCAATTGTATCTCCATCTACACAATTATATCAAATACCTACCGTAGCCATTTTCAACCATTAACTTGAGAAAAGCTTTTCTGGCCAGCATCAAAAGTATGAAGAATCTAGTGACCTAAAAATTATTATATAATTATCATTGTGGATGAAGGGGAACTCTGTGAAGATGGCAAACTCTCCTGAAAAATGTTTTCATCAAACTTTTCAAAATAACTGCAAACACAACATAGGACAAACAAGATGAATTCATTCAAATGGGAAAAATTCCTCTGCAATGTACTTACAATGCTTCTTCAAAGAAAGTTGCATCAATATACAGTAGGTTAAACCACTTGCACCACTTAGTAAATTATTATAAAAATTAACTGTAACTGTCAATAAATTTACGGACAAACGATCAGTGTGAAAAACTCCAACAACAAACGATTCCTTCAAAGAAAATAGTATCAATGTCCTGTAAGATGAATCATTCAATACATTAAATTAAAACTATCAGTAAGATAACTATACTGGAATCTCATCTCGGACCAGCAACCAGGCTAAAGAAGCTTTTACTCGCCTAAGATGGAAGCAACTTACTTCTGGGCAGTCCACCAAGTAGAGAAAGACAGGTTAAAACTGGTCTCAGTTGGTCAGTGACTTTCACATAAGTACTAAAATACTCCTAGGTAGAGACAAAATAGAAATGACAGATCTTATAACATCTAATGAGGAATCCTTACTTCCAACAACTTTATGCTGTACCATCTAGGTAGAAGCAGAACTACAATATTGTAATGCTTTGGGGTACGCCTCTACTTTCTAGATTGCTGCCAACTTCTACAGGTTAGTGTGGCAAACTGACCAATCCAGAGGCCCAGATTTTATACCTGCCTTCAGCCCAATGGTGACTCATTGCGGTACAGCAACTGCACAAGCACTTAAGAGGGAAAAAACCAGCAAATATATTATGAGCATGAATGAATAAAAGGTTCACCTGACGATAAGTACAGCCGGAGGAATTCCAAACGTTCTTTTACTTACAAAATAGTGGGAAACTTCTTCGAAAATCCTGACGCATCTAAATTTTCTGGCTTCGACAAAATTTAGCCGAACACTTAATACTAAAATACATGCTGGGTGCAAAAAGGGTATAGATATATAGAGATTTCTGGCGTTCAGTCCAAAATGCAAGAGAAATGCGAGCTGTCATAGGGTTGCGCATCTAGTGACTACGTTTTATATGACAGTTTGTAAAGTATCTGTGATACTTTTCAAGTCTTCTTGGTTACGTATTATGCGGGTTCCAGTTAAAATTTGGGAGTTGGCTGTTATGGGTGTTCACATGGGACCATTTTTAATGTGCAATCTAAATGGGAATGGGCTCAAACTAACGGTCATACAATAGTTTTGGGAGCTGAAATATTTTCTGGTGCAATCTACCTTGCAGAGAAGGGGTAAATACTTGTCACGGGTATTCACTGGGGACTTATTCAATGTGCAGTTCAACAAGGACTGACCTAAGTTTATCAGGTATGTACAGGTTGCAGGTCTGAAGAGGACTTTTCAAATGTGCAGTCTAATTGAGGATGACCTAAATTTAAAGGTTATGTAATGGTTGCGGGTACTGGAGAGGACTTTTCCCAAGTGCAGGCTAACTGGGTATGTGCTATGTTTGAGGGCAATTGTTACAGGTACTGAAGGGAGATATTTGTTCATATTTGCAACCTACCTGGGGAGGAGTTAATTCTTAGGGGCATATGATGGTTAATAGTATTCAAGAATACTTTTTCAACATACAATTTCATTGGACACCAACTATGTTTGAGCATATTGAAAGGGGGACATTCTTTCATGTGCAATCTAACTATGGAAGAGTTCATTTCAGGGGTATACATCAACAGCTGTAGGTAGGGAAGATTTACTTATGTAAGTTAACTGGGAATCAACTAAATTAGAGGGCAATCGTTACAGTAGAGAAGAAAGGCATCTGAACTCAAGTGCAATGTACCAGGGGAATTGTTCATTTCTTAAGGGGTATATACCTGCTACGTGCACTGAAGGGTATTATTTCTCTCAATGTCCAATCTATTTGGGCATGGCCTATATTTAAGGGGACGAATTAATTGTCAAGGCTAGAACAACGTTTTGGGTATTAAGAGGATACTTCTCAAGGTGAAATCTACCTGGGTATGTGGGCAAGGGAGGCATTTGACCTCAAGTGCAGGCTACTTGGGAAGAGTTGAACCTTACGGGTATGTAACTGTTACTGGAGCTGAATGTGAAACCTGACTGTGGACGAACTAAGTTGGGACTGCGATGAGGGGGCTCCTAAAATTGGAAGTGCTTGCAGAAGGAAGACTGAGAAGGAGACAGATTGTTTAGAGATTCTGGAAGGATGAGAGAGAAGTCAGGGTGTTGGCAACCTTGTGAGGAGGGGACGGAGACTCAAAAACTGGGTGAGGTCTTGTTTGTGTGGGGACTCACGACTAAAGAAAACGGGCGAACACGAGCCACAAGGGAGGGAGGGAGGGATAATTTAGCAGGGGATTCTGAAGAAATGTTTTCTGACAGTCACTACGGACAAAGTGAGGAGGTTGTTCACTAGGAAATGTTTTCTCATTGTACTGCTTGTTAGTTTTCTGTGGCTTTTTAATGAGTCGAATCTACGTCTTCTAGGTTCAGAGATCTACTGAAACGTTTTTGTTATATATATTTTTTTGTCTCTCACCTTGCCTTTTGGGTTGACTACTACCAAGCTAGCGCTTGGCAAAGGCTTGTCTCCGGTAATGTTCAGCTTCTTTGGCTTGAAAAAAGAAAATGGTAGGATACAGGTTAGTATGGAGGGCATTCCTGCAGGAAAACTGCAATCCAATAAATAACACAAAATTGATACAGGTACCAAGCACTCATTTCTCCATCAATAAATCCAAGCACTGATTCATTTTTTCCTGAAATAAATTTAGGGTGAACTTTGGTGGGCAATCTGAAGGGAAACTTTAGGAAAAAAATAAAACAGAGAAACGGGGCAAAAGCGCATTTTTCACTTAATAAATTTCCTTTGTCATATTTTCCTACTGCCACTTAAAATGAAATATTAATCATCTGGTTAAAACTTTAATCCACAAATTACTGAATTACGGATAATTATGCCAACGGCAAATATTTTCCATATCAAATCTAGGCACCCATTTTCCTTTACCATACCTACACTCATTTTCTTTGTCAAACCAGACACTCATTTACCTATATCAAACCTACACCCGTTTTCCTTTACCATACCTACACTAATTTTCTTTGTCAAACTAGACATCCATTTTCCTTTATCAAACCTACACTAATTTTCCTTTTTCAAACTAGATATCCATTTTCCTTTATCAAACTACACTCATTTTCCTTTACCAAACCTACACCCATTTTCCTTTGTCAAACTAGACATCCATTTTCCTTTATCAAACCTACACTCATTTTCCTTTACCAAACATACACTCATTTTCCTTTGTCAAACTAGACACCCATTTTCCTTTATCAAACCTACACTTAGTTTCCTTTACCAAACCTACACTCATTTTCCTTTGTCAAACTGGACACCCATTTTCCTTTATCAGACCTACACTCATTTTCCTTTATCAACTCTTCACGCACACTTTCTCGTAAGAAAGTTAAGCACTCATACTTCCATTAACGAATCTAAGCACCGCTTTTCCTGCAGTAAATCCAAGCGCGCATTCCAGCCTTTGATAAAGCTAGAGACAAATTTTCCCCTCCATAAAAGCAAGAATTCATTTCTTCCATTAATGGATCTAGATACTCCCAGCCATTCTAATAAATTCATACAATTTTCACTCAATGAATAAAGACCCTCATTTTTCCCTAATAAATCGAAATTATTTATTTTAACCTTAGTAAGTCCAAGAAATACATTTTTTCTTACACAAACTCAATCAGTCTTTGTTTCCTTAATGAACTTGGGTATACACAATTTCCATCAAAATCTGGACATCCACATTATTATCCCTTGAGGCATCCAAGTGCTCATTTTAATATAATATAAATCCAAACTCATCTTCCACCGAGAAAAAGAAGCACCGAATTTTTCACTAACAGAACCAGGCAATCATTTTTCCCTCATAAATCCACATGCAATCAATTACCTGAATAAATCCTCGGATTATATTCTTCCACAAATAAATCCAAGCACTTCCTCTTCGCCTACTAAATCAAGGCTGTTACTTATTGCATTTTTTTGTAAATCGAAGCGCACGTTTTCTTAATGACTCGGAACATTTTTCTTAGTTATTTTCGTACAGATGTGAAATTTTATAGGGTCAAAATTTTAACCTAAAATCAAAACGAAAATTAAATACAACAAAAATCATTCTTCGTCAGTAAAACAAGCAAAAGATTCTAACTCCTTCCCTTAAATGTAAATCTTTTTTGTGTGTCTTTTCTATTTACACTTGATAAATACAATCGAAAACTTCCAGCGTTGAAATTCAATAAAAAAAAATAAGTACACCATGAAATCATAATTAACTTTTAATTGAAATCCAGAAATAATCATACCAAGAACTACTAATTTTGTTTTTACATAAATCGAAAAATAATAATCCGATTTATTTCGAAAAATAATAATCCGATTTATTTTCTCGCGCTGAAATTCAATAAAAAAACAAATAAGTATGCCATGACCATAAGTAACTTTTGATTGAAATCCAGAAATAATCACACCAAGAACTGCTTTTTTTTTACATAAATCCAAAAATAACAATCCCAATTATTTTTCCACTACATGAATCTACGAACAGTATGCCTCTCATTACAAGTCTATTGCTCTCCCTGACTTTAAAAAATCATAAAATACTATACTTTTTATTTCTTTTCTTGAATGTAACTCCAAAAGAGTATATAAACCATTCACAATGTTTAAAAGTGGCATAAATCCAGGAACTGTGAATGATACAGTTTTTTTCTTTGGTATATTTCCATACCATATACACTGTACCGTGCACTATTTCTTCCCCTTGCATAACTTCAGCTACAATATCTAAATGTTATTTTTTTTTCCAATATATAAATCCAGTAGTAATATGCTAAGTATTGCCCCTTTACTTTAATAGGAACATCAGATATATATCTACATAATTTATCGTCTTGACTATAAATTTAAATATGGTAGACCACGTATTACTAATTTAGTATATATCCAGAAATATTACTTTTCTTCCTGGATATAAACACAGAAATATTATACCAGCCACCAAGCGATGGGTTCCGAGTTTCATTTTGGACTTCAGTGATGTTACCAGTGAATTAGAGAAGGCCAAATCTCCACTAAAATTCGCAGCAGACGACATTCTCAAGCTATGCAAAAAAATACGTCCTCAGAGCAAGTTTTCTGGCATCAATTGGCATCTTGCAGCCGAATCTCACACCAAGTGCCAATACTGGCTACGATCAAATGCCTTGACGATTACAGGCGACTCCAAATTCGCGGTACCACAGAAGGAGTTTGTTCTAACATGGACAAAAGTATAGAACATTTTTATAAACAAACAGAGTGACAATGTTACAAGAAAACGGGAAAATTTCACATCAATAGAGGAAAATTTTGAAACGATAGGAAAACAATTTTACACAAATACAAGAAAAGTTTTGCATCAACACTGGAAAAATTTTAACCAATATAGGAAAAAATTTTGAAGTAACGGAAAACCAGTTTTACATCAATAAGGGAATAACTCTGAACCAACACAGAGACACCTTGTAACAATATATGAAAATGTTTGCACCAATTCAGGGCAAATATCCAAACAATGCAGAAACAAATTTACATTAATGAAGGAAAACATGACAACAAAATATGACATATTTTGTAACAAAGAAACAATGTTACTCCAATACAGAACCAATATTGCACGTTTTCTTGAAAAGAATTCACAAAAAAAAAAAAAAAAAAAATAGCGACTGGAGTATCACCCCAATGTCAGCATCTCATAATGCTGACGGGAGTCTGCCTGACACCCCTTCAATGGTACAAGACTTGCGTTGACAAGGCAAGTGTGACACACATACAAACACACACTGCAGTACAGATAAACTAAAGAACAACGAGGGAAAAAGATACAGCTCCCCAACTCTGTCATTAGGGGACAAATAAGATGGACGGAGAAAACGAGACTTGAATACAATGGGAAATGACAAACCTTCCTCTGAAAGCATGGGAAAACGTAAGCAGGAATTGAATTCCAATGCATGGAACCAAGATACTTCAAGATGCCACATAACTTGCTTCTGGTAGCGCATAAAATGGCAATGAATAATAATGATGTTAAGATACAATTCATTATTCTTTTGTGTAGTGTAAATAAGAGATTTATCATGCATAATGTAAGACACAATCTATGAGATATGATGCCTTTAAACGATCCTGAAAAAAACATTCATTACAATGAATGTTTTCATTTATTAACCCAAAAGTCCAAACAAAAAAATATTTCGAATTATACAGATGCCAAAACGTATTTATGAGTGAAAAAATATTTGTAGGCTTAACCCAAAACGAAAATAAACACATCAAATATATCTGTTCAGAATAAAATGATCATATTGATTTAACACAATCACAAAAATTACAATGATTACATTTACTAATACCCGAACATTCTTCGAAATATACAAATACCATATTTTATTTATAAGTGGAAAAAAAATTTTATACATTACCCAAAAACAAGAAGAAATACATCACCAATTATATTCGTAAAAAATCTCATGATCATATTTGGCAAACATAATCATAAAAATTCAAATGTATGAATTTACGAATACCCAAAAAAATATTTCGAAATAATAAGAAAACCAAATTGTACTGATGGGCAGAAAAAACTCTTCGTAACCCAAAACAAGGAAAAACACATTACCAAATTCATTTGTAAAGAATCTTTCATTATTATATTCATTAAACACAATCATAAAAACCAAATGTTTACATAAATAAAAACCAGAGCAAAATCAACAAAGAATAACACATAATATCCTAATACTCGATGAGAAAAAACTTAGCTTAACGAAGGTAATTACCACAAATTACAATTTATATAATTACAACTTACATTTACTTACCTAGATAAAAGATAAAAAAAAATTTGACTCATATAATATTATAAAAAAATACTCAGAGATTTCAATGCAAATCTAATCATTATATTTAACGACAAATATAACAAATAACAGAAAATAACACTGAATTTATCAGAGCATTTGGTGAAGAGAATTAAGTGACTGATTCATATTGGCGTCACGATGGAATAAAAATCGACCGTTTATATATAATATAACACCATGCTATAACCAAAAAAAACTTCGCCCCCCCCCGCTTGATCTTACCAGCTAACACGATCAGAAATCAAACCACAAATAATAATAATAATAAGATACAATTAATAACTCTTCTGCATAATGTAAATAACAGATTTAACAAGCATAATGTCAGGCAAAATCTATGAGATATGATGCCCTTAAAGGCAGGTTATAAAAAATAAAAAAATTACCCCGTCAGACCAAAACAAGTTCTAAAGGTGGGTACACACGTGCGAACCGAACCTTGTATTGTAACCGATTCTTGTAACAAAAACGCAAGTGTGGACGGTTCCTCGAACCCGAACCCGCGAGGTTCGAGGCTCCGTTCGCCCTCCGTCCCGGCAATTGTCGGTTTTTGGGCCCCGAATCAAAGGGAGGTCTCTTTGCACGTTACGCAGTGTGTGGACGGGACCTGTATTTTCACGCGTAACAACAGAGGTTGCTGAACTTGTTGACACCGACTATGAACAAGGCCGTCCATAGTAGAGTCCCTTGTTTTGGTCAGTCTCAGGCCCTTGGTGTAAGTACGTATATGTCTACCATGGCTGATTGGAGTGAGGAAGAGGTCCTTCTTGGAATCTCATGTCAGCGAGTAATTCCCGACCACTGTATTCTACCCTTCTAGTATATAACCTTGATTGCCATCATCTTTTATTTCGCTTCATCTTCGTTAAATAATGTATGTATATAAATATATATAGGCGGCAGCTGCTACCTGCATGGTGGCCATCGTGGGTAAACAACCCGGACAGAGACAGACTGATGATCGATCGCAGTGGATTGCAATGAAGTTATATACGTGCTTAACGTGGTAACGGTTCGTCCTCAACATTTTGACACCTTGTAACCGTATATGCGTAACTCAGTTACACATACAAGGTTCGACTCTCATGTGTGTACCCACCTTAATAAAACAAAACTGGTATTGAAACTAACATAAGTTATTAATAAAACAAAACTGACCTCTGAAACCACAACAAGTTACAAATAGAGACCCCTTTAAAATAAATCGAGTTATGAATAACACATAAAAGATCCATTCAAACTGGAACAAGTCACGAATAAAACGAAAAAGGACCTTTTCCAACTAAAACTAACGATAAACCCAAAATAACCCTTCAACCCAAAGCAGGTTGCAAATAAAACAAAAATCAATTTTCAAAACAAAACAGGTTATAAATAAACCAAAAATTACCTCTTCAAAGTGAAACATAAATAAACCAAAAAATGACCTCTTCAAACTGAAAGACATTATAAATAAACCAAAAGTGATCTCTTCACACTGAAACACATAAATAAACCAAAAAATGACCTTTTCAAACTGAAACACATTATAAATAAACCAAAAAATAACCTCTTCAAACTGAAACACATAAATAAACCAAAAATGACCTCTTCAAACTGAAACATTATAAATAAACCACAAGTGATCTCTTCAAACTGAAACACATACATAAACCAAAAATGACATTTTCAAACTGAAACACATTATAAATAAATCAAAAATGACCTCTTCAAACTGAAACACATTATAAATAAACCAAAAATTACCTGTTCGAACAGAAACACATCATAAATAAACCAAAAATGATCTCTTCAAACTGAAACACATTATAAATAAACCAAAAATGGTCTCTTCAAACTGAAACACATTATAAATAAACCAAAAATGATCTCTTCAAACTGAAACACATTATAAATAAACCAAAAATGGTCTCTTCAAACTGAAAACACATAAATAAACCAAAAATGATCTCTTCAAACTGAAACACATTATAAATAAACCAAAAATGATCTCTTCACACTGAAACACATTATAAATAAACCAAAAATGACCTTTTCAAACTGAAACACATTATAAATGACCTCTTCAAACTGAAACACATTATAAATAAACCAAAAATGATCTTTCAAACTGAAATACATTATAAATAAACCAAAAATGACCTCTTCAAACTGAAACACATTATAAATAAACCAAAAATGACCTCTTCAAACTGAAACACATTATAAATAAACCAAAAATGACCTCTTCAAACTGAGACACATTATAAATGACCTCTTCAAACTGAAACACATTATAAATAAACCAAAAATGACCTTTTCAAACTGAAAAACATTATAAATAAACCAAAAATTACCTTTTCAAACTGAAACACATTATAAACACACTAAAAATGACCTCTTCAAACTGAAACACATTATAAATAAACCAAAAATGGTCTCTTCAAACTGAAAACACATAAATAAACCAAAAATGATCTTTTCAAACAGAAAAACATTATAAATAAACCAAAAATGACCTCTTCAAACTGAAACACATTATAAATAAACCAAAAATGACCTCTTCAAACTGAAACACATTATAAATGACCTCTTCAAACTGAAACATTATAAATAAACCAAAAATGACCTTTTCAAACTGAAAAACATTATAAATAAACCAAAAATGACCTTTTCAAAGTGAAACATTATAAATAAACCAAAAATTACCTCTTCAAACTGAAACACATTATAAATAAGCCAAAATGACCCATTCAAGCCAAAATGGGGTATAAATAAACCCAAAAATGACCCCTTCAACCTAAATACAAAAACATACAGCGTCTTTTATTTTATGCATGATCATACTGAATGGTTCTTTTCTGACCTCTAAATGCAAGGCTGTCTGCAGGCGACGTCCGACCGCCACGAGCAGCCTTTTAGCCACACGAGATGACTGCAGTGTACTATTACACTAATGGACATACACTCGCACTCCTTTCTTATGTGGTCGTGCGCATATATATATACATATGTATATTATATAAATTATATATATACAGTACATATATATACTGTATATAATACATAGATAGATAGATAGATAGACAGTTAGATAGACAGAAAAATCCATACGTTCATATGAAATTTGTCTTCCCTCTGAAACATAACATCCTCACTGACTGTAAGAGCCATAAAAAGAAAATTAACAAGGAAATGCTTATTAGAAAAGAAAAAAATAGTTTTGATGAGAGAGAGAGAGAGAGAGAGAGAGAGAGAGAGAGAGAGAGAGAGAGAGAGAGAGAGAGAGAGAGAGAGAGAGAGAGAGGTGGGGGTGGGGGAGATTTTCCAGCCAGAAAATCCCAAAACGGATGACCATTCCAGACCTCATCTTTAAACCGTAAATCATTTCCTGTATTGATTTTTCTTCTGAGATAGGGCCACTCCTTCTCTTACCAAAGTTTCCCCTGAAGAAGGATCCCTCCATGGGAAGATGGGGGATAAGTACCCCTATCCCGAAGAGTGGACTCCTTGATGGGGAAATGGAGGCTGTGTCCACAAAGAAAAGGGAACACTGTCAGGGAAAGGGAGGGGAATTTTCCCTTCTCGATTTTAGGTCCATATTTTATTTATTTATCTTACACCCTCTCCTCTTACATTTGGCCCACCATTCTATGGAAGCCTGGTCCATATGAATTTTATATAGCTCCAGATAATAATAATAATAATAATAATAATAATAATAATAATAATAATAATAATAATAATAATAATATCACTCGGATTGCTTGAACTGACGAACAGTACAATCTTCAGTTCAGCGTCTCAAAATAAGAGCCCAACCCTTGAAGCAAGTCGCTGGCACCTGTCAGGTCGATAAATTCTCCAATAACCCATAATCAAACGTTCCGGGAATATCCCGCATTTTTCACTAACAATACTAATTCAAGAAGCTTATAAAACACAGTGCACCAGTCGTTGGTAAACTCTTATTTGACTTTTGACCTCTAAGCGTGACACTGACCTTGACCTCACCCGTCACATCAGATTCATCAGTGGAGTAATAATTCCAATATATATTTAAATTCTTATGAAGTTTTCAACAATTTTAATCTTTGCAGACGGGCAGATTAATTACTACGTGTCCCTGGATGATTCATCAGGTCAGGACAGGTCTTACTGACGTCTCTGGGAGGTTCACCTGGTAAGAACAGTCAATTACTCGAAGTTCCTGAAAGATTCAACAGGGTCAGGACATGTCAATTACTAGATGCCCCTGGAAGGTTCACCAAGGCCAGGACAGGTCAATTACCAGATGTCCCTGGAAGGTTCACCGGGGTCAGGACAGGTCAATTACTAGACGTCGCTGGAAGGTTCACTGGGGTCAGGACAGGTTAATTATTAGACGCCCCTGGAAGCTTCACAAGGGTCAGGACAGGTCAATTATTAAGACATCCCTGAATGCTTCAACAGAGTCAGGACTGGTCTATTACTAGACGTCCCTTGAGGGTTAAATGGGGCCAGAGCAGGTCAATCACTAACTTCCCTGGAAGGTTCACAGGGGTTAGGACAGATCAATTACTAGATGTCCCTGGAAGCTCCACCAGGTTCAGGACAGGTCAGTTGTTAGATGTCCCTGGAAGGTTCACGAGAGTCCAGATGTCTCTGGAAGGTTCATCGGGGTCAGGAAAAAATCAATTGCTAGACGTCACTGGAAGGTTCATAGGGGTCAGAACAGACTAATCAGTTGACATCCCTAGAAGGCTTACAGAGGTCAAATCAGGTCAGTTACTAGACTTTCCAGGAAGTTCACCATGATCCGGACAGGTCAGTTACTAGATGTCCCTGGAAGGTTCAACAAGGTCAGGAAACGGTCAATTACTAGAGCCATCTGGAAAGTTCATAGGGGTCAGGACAGGTCAATTACTACATGTTCCTGGAAGGTTCATAGGGGTCAGAACAGATCAATCACTTGACGTCCCTTGAAAATTCACGGAGGTCAAGATAGGTTAATTACTAGACTTCCTAAGAAGGTTGATATGGGTCAGGGCTGGTCAATTACTAGACGTCCCTGGAAGGTCACCAGGGTTGGAAAAGGTTGCTAGGTGTCTCTGGAAGGTTCGTTGGGGTAAGGAAGACGTCAAACACTAAATGTCCCTGGAAGGTTTCCAGGGGCCAGGAGAGGTCAATTACTTTACATTTATGGACGTTTCACAGGGGTCAGGACAGGTCAATTACGCTACATCCCTGGATGGTTCACCAGGGTCAGGGCTGGTCATTTACTATACGTCCCTGCAAGCTTCACAGGGGTCAGGACAGGTAAGTTACTCTACATCCCTGAAAGGTTCACAGCGGTCAGGACAGGTCAATTATTCAACGTTCCTGGAAGGTTCACCAGGGTCAGGACTGGTTAATTACTCGATGGCCCTGGAGGGTTCATCAGGGTTAGAAAAGGTTGCCAGGTGTCTCTGGAAGATTCATAGGGGTCAGGAAAAGGTCAGTAACTAAACGTCCCCGGAAGGCTTCCACGGCTCAGGATAGATCAATTACTCATCATCCCTGGAAGGTTCATCAGGGTCAGAACTGATCAATTAGTTTACATCGTTGGATGGTTCACCTGGGTCAGGACAGGTCAAGCACTAGATATCCCCTGAGTGTTCGCAGAGGTCAGGGTAGGTTAGTTACTACACGGTCCTGGAAGGTTCACCCGTGAGAGGACAGGTCAATTACTACATGTCCCTAGAGTGTTCGCAGGTGTCAGGACGGATCAGTTACTGCACGTTCCTGGAAGGTTCACCGGGGTCATGGAAAGTGTAAGACTACTGAAGAACGACAAAGAATAGAAATGCCAATACAAGGTGGCACGTGGGCCAAACGCAGACTTTGCAAACCTTGACGCATTGTCTGACAATGTTAATTGACTGGTGTTGCATTACCATTCACCAGGTAATCGATGAAGCCTTCTAGGCTCACCAACTGCTGAGGGAATCCATCTCTTTATTCCCGTGAATCTTCGCGTGTCATATTTCACATGAAAGATGATGAATGATTCCAGTCTTCCTCAAGTTACTGAAATAGAAAATGCCAATGGGACGTGCATCCAAATGCACTTTTCTACCCCAGGACTGAAGAAAAATTAAAAGAAGGACTAAGGCCTGGGTCCAATTAAGCAAAATTAAGAAACAGGAACAACAGAAGCAAGGAAATGCGTAATTGTTAGAAGATTGCCAACGTCGACAAGGAAAATGTGGGAAGAGGTCGCTCGATGAGTGTCACAAGACCGTAATTACCATAGGATTCCCTACTCCCATTCCTAGGAATCTTCACCCGTTGGTTTCGCATCAACAACAATAATATCATAAAGGATTGTCTACAAACTGCACAAGCAGAGCAAGTGTCCGAAGAGATAAAAACCCGCATTCTAATTCACGGGTCTTTTTCCAATACCTACCCTAAAATCAGAATGGTCAAAAAGGCCTCCAATATTTCCCACTCACTAAGGAGCTAGCCTTCATAGTCGACTCGGGAATCGTGCCCGAGGGCGACCCATCTCCTCGTCTTCAAAAAAAAATTCTATTCGTATCTCTCCCACGATCGAATCGATTGTTGCCACTAACAAGGCACACCTTTGGTCAAATTTTCGTCAAAATCCATAAATAATATTTGACGTAACCCCGCTACCAAAAAAAAAGAGACCTAGTTCACACAAAGAACTTCGTAAATCCTCCCTCACTCCACCTCCATTTCTCCCTCAATTCTGGATCAGCCTTGAAAGTCACCCACCCACCCACCATCCTCCCTCACTTTCCTGAAGTCGCCCCTCGAAGTCGCCAAATAAAATCCGCACGAGGACATCCTCCATTCTTCCTCCCGCGCTCCTGAGGTAACCGTTCGAACACGTTCCATTTCCGCAGACACGCTCGGCCGAGACAGGCGGCGCCTTCCGAGGGGGTCCTCGACTGGGTCTCCAGTGGGGCTCCATCAGCCTTAGCCAATATCCTCAATTATACAAATCAAGACTCAAGAGCCCCCGTCCAATTAAGTCCAGATCGACCGATCTCGGAATCCATACAAGTCATCCGGCAGCAGCTGAATGGAATCTACGGCAGGGTGGGGGAGGATTTGTAGGATTGGGAAAGGGGGAGGGACGGGATTGGGTGTTAGGGGTTGGGGCTGGAGGCGGGGGAGAGATGGGGTTCGGGGCTGGGGGTGTCCTCGACCCTTGGATAAACTCCGTTTTATCAAACTGTATGGTACTATTTATGTATGAAATGAAGGCATACACACCTTGACAATATTATTATTATTATTATTATATTATTATTATTATTATTATTATTATTATTATTATTATTATTATTATTATTATTATTATTACTTAAAGCGACACTGACAACAATATCAGAGTAATTACTAGTAACAGATGGACAGCCAAGCTTGGATATCAGCATTATTACCATCACTGGCGAATATCTGAAAAAGATTCTCTCTCTCTCTTTATTATGTATACTTACACAAAGTATATAAAATCATCAGGAAAAATTTTACGATATAAAGATGCACGAGTAAAAACCCAGAAACCAAACTAAAAAGTACTAATACATAAACCTAATATTGCAGTTAAACAGCATAAGAAATAACAAAATTAATTCTGCCAAGAGAGCTTAATCATTCAAGCTGGTCCCAAACTCTGACAAAAGAGGTAATATCCTCTTTTTGGTAAAGAAGTAAATAAATAAACGAAGAGAGACAGAGAGAAACCTTACCCTTCGAAAGCACCGTCCTGAATGATTGATCTCATTCTATAAAATGACGTCACATCAGCCAATGGACATCTCCGCCAGAAATACCTTATTCGCCTAGACGTGGTGAAATGTCAAGAGGAACAAATCGTTGACATTAACGAGGACGGGAATGCAAGGAAGGATTGACGGGACGATGAATGGTCTGAATCAAAAGGGGAATTGAATTACTTCAAAATTACCTCCTTTGAAAACATGGCACAGGAGTAGCATTGAACTGAACATAAAATTTAGGCCAAAGGCCAAGCACTGGAACCTATGAGGTCATTCACCGCTGGAAAGGAAATTGAGAGGAGGCAGGTCTCAAAGGTATAACAGGAGGAAAACCTCAAAGCAGTTGCACTATGAATCAATTGTTAGAGAGGGTGGAAAGTAAGATGGAAGAAAGAGAATATGAAATGAGGTACAGTTAAATGGAACGAAAGGGGTTGCAGCTAGGGGCCTAAGGAAGGCACTGTGCAAAGAACCTTAAGTAATGCCTACAGTGCACCGTATGAGGTGCACTGATGGCACTAACCCCCTACAAGGAATACGGAGTAGAAGGAAGCGACAGAGCCGCCTTTAAACCAAGGAGGGTTGTATGAATCCCGAAAAGCATAAGCAGGTAGAAAGTTCCAAAGTTTGGCAGTAAGGTGGAAGAAAAATGTGGTACTTAGGCTTCCTTACTGTTCTGATTATTCCCCATAATTTTCCTCGGACGTAGAATTTTGGGAACGAACAGCCCTGTCCCAAATCCCACTACAAAAAAAGTCTCTTCCTTCAAAAAATTATTTACCTACAAAAATTATTCCGCTCCCAAACATGTTTACTCCCAAAATTATTTGTCCCCCAAAAGTCGTTTGTTCCTAATACAGTTTTACTCCAGATGATTCCTTATTGCAATCAAAATTTTTTAATCAAGAAATCTTTTTACCCCCACCATTTGTCTTTACTCGAAAAATTTTTTCATTCCCTCTAAAAATCTTAAACTCAAAATAAATGTGTACTCAAACAAGTCTTAACTCAAAAAAATTTTTTTTACTTCCAAAAAACTTTTACAATCATGTCCAGCAAAAACCTTGAATATAATGCTTTCAATTTGTAACTCCAACAAAGCGAATATGTTTTTGTTCAAGTTCGTTTGTTTCTTTGTTATCAAAATTATACAGATAGTCCTGTTTTGATTTTTATTAAACTTTGATCCAAGGTGAGCCGTGTGACAGCCACCAAGTGATCAGTTTTGAAAACAACGAAAAAGTAAAAAAAAAAAAAAAAAAGGACGTTTTG
>NC_089774.1:2206549-2259049 GCF_040412425.1 Macrobrachium rosenbergii
TCGGAAGTCCTTAACTATTTCGTGAAAGACCAAATTAATTTTATATAAAATATGACAAACAAGTCTCTGACAGACGAAAAAAATATTTAAAAATCTGTCATAACTTCTATTCATATCTGTGACAGGTAAACTATTTCTATAAAAAAAAAAATATCTTAAGTCCGAAACAATGTCCTGAAAAGTTTGTGACAAGCAAGTGAATTCTATAAATTCTTGTACTAAGTCCTAGGTAATACTGTAACAAGGCATAATTCTATAAATTCTTGTACTAAGTCCTAGGTAATACTGTAACAAGGCATAAAATACTATAAAAACTAGCCCTAATTCAAACAATTCTGTGATATAAGAAACGATTCTATACAACATGTATTCCAGTCCCAAAGACTCAGTGATGAGTCCTCAATAACTTTCTGAAAAAGTAAAGTATTCCATAAAATGTCCTGATTCCCAGTTACATGAAAAATGTCCGGGACAAGAAAATGAATTCTCCACTATGTCCTAAACACAGTATTCAACATTTCTGCAAAACACGTAAGAATAATAATGGTCAAAAGAGAATTAGCACGTCGAGTTCAACGCGGAAAGCACAGGAGGAAATATTTCAAGTTGTTGACAAAACGTCGCTTATTTTACATGTTAAGCGTGAAGTGTGCACAATGAATTTCAGTGCGGAAGAATTCTCAAAAAATAAAGATGTTAAAGTCTTATTTAGTCGTGAGGGGAAGGATTTCTGAGCAAAAGGAGTCTACATCTTGGCTAAAATGCAGTGCTTAGGCTATATTACACATCAGAAGTGGAAAGTGAGTATTCATGCTATTTGTGTGCAATAAAATTCTAAGTCTTCGAGAAAATGCAGTGCTCAAACTAGACTACAGGGCAGATGTAAGTGATTACACTATGTGCACATAACAGGTGAACTTAGTATTACTGTACAGGCTTGAAGAACTGTATGTCGAGGTCACAATAATGTACTATTAAGCTATTTCACAAAATGTGTGTAAGAATTTGATAAAGAATACCTTACTCATAAACTTATTTTAGAAAATTACACCTGCTATAGTAACCTACCCATCTCTAAACTCCTATAGGCAACTGATAACATACAAAGCAATTAAAAGCTTATTCTATTCATTCGTAAACTCCCATTGGTAGCTGGTAACATGAAGCAAAATCAAGCTGAAAGAGACATGCATCTAAGGCAAATTGGTATAGCAACTGCATCACTAGCAGATGGGACGTCATCTCGTATGGCATTCAGCAGATGCTCTCGCTTATCAAGCGAGCTATGAAAAGTGCAATTGTGAGAGACTAACTATCATAATGAGTAACTGTCTCTGTAAGGGAGAAATGTTTGAAAAGCGACGGAAGGGAGAAATGCAATATAAAACTGGAAAAGAGCGGCATTCGTTGCGGACCCTCGACGTAGCAAACTCGCCGAAGGTGACCTAACCTAACCTTCATTAACCTTACGCTACTTTACCTTTTACCTAGACCAATCTTATTTTTCCTTATAAGTCAACTTGACCTACTTAATTCGACTTTACCTAACTCAACCTTACCTTGCCAAACAGCCTCAGAAAGCAACGAATGAAGGCTGACATACGTAACTCATGATATGCTTACAACCCTGCAGTAAGTGGTTGTCCCTGAGACCTGCATGAAGCCCCTTATTCATCGGCAGAGGAAATTATTACAAATCCGAAAAGGTATTCTTTATCACCCCGGCTGGGGCCAAAGGTATCTACCTCTGAAACGTATTCATTCCCATAGAAAACATACTCAGTCTTCGAAAGTTATTCATACATTTGTGCTCACTCCTTCAAAAGAGCCTTCGACCTTTAAATGTAATCGTCCCACTGAAAATGCAGTCAGCCTCTTAAAGGACACATCTCCCTGCTTTTGCTCAACCCTAAAATGGTATTCATTCCCTAAAATGAATTCGACCCATTAAGGCAACTGTCACCCTAGAAATGCATTCAAGAATGAAAGATAGTCATCTCCTTCAGATCAGCCGAAGCGTGCGTATCTCTGGAAATGCATTCAACCCTTACGAGATATTCAATTTCATGGAATGCATGCAGTCATTTAAGAGCACTGGTTTGTTGGGAGATGCATCCATCCCTTTATAAAATGCATTCTGCCTCTGAATGGCCTTCGTCTCACTCCCCCCCTCCACAACCAACAACCCCCTCAGGAAATTCAGTCTTTAATAGCCAACTGTCCCTCTGACCAGGTATTCCAGTCCTTAAAACATGTTCATTCTCTAGTAAATGAGTTAACCCTTAAAATATATTCTTCACTCAAAAATGCATTTAAACATCAAAAGGTATTGCTACCACAGAGGTGTATTCTACTTAAGACATGTTTCCCAAGATAATAAAATCAAACCTTAAGATATTTATCTCCTTGAAGGGTATTCTTCTCCCGGGAAATACTTTGCACTCTTAACAGATATTCACTCACCCGGAAATGCATTAAGACCTTAAATATTAGTTATTACTCTAAAAACATTCGACCTTGAAAGGCATCTGTCGCCTAGAAATTCCCGGAATCCTGTTATCCTTCTCCCAGAGACAGCTCAACTCAGGAAATGCAAGCAGCAGCCAATGAAAGTACTCATCCAGTTATTCATTCCCCTGGGAAAGGCAGTCAGTCAGGGTACAGGTCCCCTGGAAATGCATGTTACCCAAGGCATTGGTCATCCCTGAAATAGAGTAAGCATTATGGGTTAAATCATATGAAAATATTTGTGTCTTCTTACCTGATGGCGCTCTTCCTTTGGTGTTGTGGGACGGGTGTTGGACGCCGTCGTGCTGGTGTTGGCATTTGTGGTGGAAGAGGACGGGGTGCTTGCCCTGCTAGAGTCGCCCATCTTGGCTTCCTCTTCTCTGTAGCAGAACTTGGAAGAAGTTGAGTACAAAAAGTGACGCAACTACTGGAAGTTTGTTGTCGGTTCGTGCAGCCTTTCAGAGCCCTGCAGTCTTACAGTGCTTTCTTGGAATTTGTGAGAATCTCCCTCTCTCTAGGAGAGCACAGTTGGTCCCCTAACTTAATGTCAAAGAATCCAATGCAATGAGGCCTCTTTAACTGTTGGCAGAGCTAGAATGTTCCTTTTCACGCACGTACGAATAACTCACATCATACAGCACGGCAGTCACTCTCTAAAGCCTCTTTCTGGCTACATTTATGGGATAGAATTTTCCAAGGTGGCAAACACACAAAGTTCAGTTTCAAAACAGCAAAAGACTAAACTATACTGACGTCCCGCAACGCTACAAGTCTCACGGTAAAAAATGTCAACACGGATAACTTCATATAGAAAAAAATCACTCGAGTCTCATCAAACAAAAAGCCAAGTTTTGCTAAAAGCTACTTTAAAAAAAGCACTTCGATTAACAAACCTGATGGATCAGTAAAATAATTCATTAACAAGTAACAATTCTATGTGGGAGAGTATCTGGACAATCTCATAACACAACAAACGACAAGAGGTACTTTTAAACGTACATCTAACCAACTATCTACTCAAGCTGGAGAACATGAGGTACTCAGGTCCCCCTTTTCTTGGAGAACAAACAGCAAAAGTGACGAGATTTGTATCACCCAGTGAACCACAGCTTCCAGCTGGTGGCCCTGTCAAGTGCTTGTCAGTTCTGAGGATTCCAACAAAAGAAAATGGTTCAGTGATTGTTATTGCTTCTTTCATAAGCCGCTTTTCTCAATGATTCGGAATCCTTAACAAAAGAGGACTTCTGTTGCCTATGTTTCTACTTATCACATGAGCTATACACAGGGCTTAATGACTCACCAAGCCTCAAGGTCACTTATAAGCAAAGCAATGATAGCACACACAGTCAGTCAGTGACAGATCATCGAGGGATAACAGCACGTGGAATCCAGATATCGCCATTTGGGACTCTTCTTCCTCGGTGATTCTACGAGAGAAGGAGGCGAGCGAAGCGATACCTCAACAGAGATCAGATTTTCAGAGCAGTTCTTGGGTTCAGGTAGAGGTGGAGGAAGGCGAGGCGAAACCTTGACAGAGAGGGGTCCCTCAGGGCATTTCACCCTTCGTGTTTCTGGAATGTGAGGACGACGATGGGGTACCTCAGCGATGAGGTCCTCGAAGAAGTCTCTCGGACGACGAGAAGTTCACAGGCAGATTGGAAACTAATGTAGATCTATATTGCAGGAGTTATTGCCGTTGATGCTTGGCCTCTCTTATTGCGGTGGTTGCATATGCTGGTCAGACCTGAAAGAAGAGAAAAAGTGTGAGTTCGCTGGCGAAGATTCACCTAAAACATACGAAACATAGTAATAATTATACACATACACACAGACACACACACACACACACACACACACACACATATATATATATATATATATATATATATATATATATATATATATATATATATATATATATATATATATATTGCACCATTCGATCAAATTAATTTAATTTCATTATTTTCCAGTACTTGACACGACTCCTTTGATAACAGCATCATGGACATAAAAAAGATATTTACAGCAGAAATGCCCGTTTAAAAACGCGTATTGCCTGTTGGGACACGCCAAAAAGTATCCTCACTTGTACTACATAATTTAGGTCAATGAGGTCATTCAGCGCTGAAACGGAAATTGACAGTACAAGGTCTAAAAGGTGTAACAGAAGGAAAACCTCGCAGTTGCACTATAAATCAGTTGTTAGGAGAGGGTGGAAAGTAAGCCGGAAGAAAAATAATATGAAAGAAGGTACAGTAAAATGAACGAAAGGGGTTGCAGCTAGGGGTCGAAGGCACGCTGTAAAGAACCATGAGTAATGCCTACAGTGCACCGCATGAGGTGCTCCTGTACTGTCAAATTCTTTAGTCAGTCGACAATGGCTAGACATTTACTTTCAGTACGAAGAGAGAGGGAGGGTTAAGTTCACATACGTGAGTGAATGTAGGCGATATTTTAAATCTGACTATACAATAACCAAATTGTGAAGATTTGGTTTTCCATGTTCTCTGTGACACAAAGATTAGGTTTAGAGCCTTTGTTATAATATTTTGATATCGTTCAACGACTTAGTTTAGCTCAAGCTATATGGACGGGATCATCAGAGTTCATACACGCTAAAAGGTAGACACCAAATGAACCTCAGGTTCAATGACTGAATTCTGACTGGAAAATAAACCCCTTCTTTCAGGAGCTAAATACCATGTTGCCATTGAATGCTTCTTGTTAATTGTGAGGTTTTTTAAAAGTATTAAAGTATTTTTCCTCAGAAAATTTGACAAATATCAGTTCTTAAAACAATGGTAATATGATGTGATCTTACATGTAATGACTGAATGTCAACTTCAAGGCTTTTACTTTCATGTAGTTGTGTTGGGAGAAATTCACAGTTCGTTCTGTTGCAAGAGGGTTGGTAACTTTGGATGGACAGACAAACGCTGGTGCAGTGCTCTTATTGGTTTTCTTGGTATCTAAGCAAGAGCTTCGCTGTTCTTCACAATGTTTTCTTGTTATTAATCATGAGCCAGCTAAGAAAGCACCGTATTAGATGGCTGATACCAAATAACAGTTGTGACATTATTTTTCACTGCTGCGTTCAACTAAAGATAAAACTATTCCTGGTATAAATACAGACTTCGTTTTCTGTATCCCAGGGTTGAACATCATTTAAGATACTTGACCATTTTCTTTTGCCAGTCCTTTGTAAGATATGAGTTGTATTTTTTATTAACCTTATAACTCCTGCCAAAAATACAATTAAATTGGAAACATCTAACTATGACAACCATGAATACTGCAAAATGGCGTCTAAAGTGGCTGCCATTAAAATTCTAAGGTCTACACTCTACAAGATAGCTACCATTAGAGATGTCATACTGGCTACTTATACCACAATGACAAATGAAACATCATTTCTTAGATTTAACTGGGTAGGGATGGATGCAAAACTTTCATATTACAACTTTCTACAACTGTTGGTCTTCTCCACATGTTATCACAGATGGTTGTCATTATATGACTGTTTAGCAGAAAAACTTCTGACGGTGTCTGCCTACAAGCGGCAGTTGGAATACATGAATTTATATATACCAGGCCATTCCTACTTTTGTATTTCAGGTTTTACTGTGAATTTGAAGTAAAAGATAGCTGGTTAGGGGATTCCATATGCAAGTGACGTTTTATACTGTGTGTTATTTACTAATATGATGTTACAAAAGACACTATTTTAGGCCTTATTCGCTGTGGCGAAAAGCCCAACGAACGACAGTTGGAAAATGCATGCAGAGTATATCATATCTATCAGTACTTTGCTACTTATATAGTACAGAAGTGACTTACATAGATGCTTAGTTCTGTGCGTTTATTAAAGGCATAACATGACTTTGTATACAGAGGGTAATATGGATGGTAGAATTTTGACTGACAAAGACATCTGGTTGAAGGACTGATAGGAGAAGAGCAGTGCGAGTTATGGCCAAGAAAGAAGGCGTGTGGAACAAGTGTTTATCATGAAACAGTCGTGTGAGAAGTTTAAAAGTAAATGGGAAAAGATTAATACAGCACAAAGACCTTGCAACAGCGTGTGACGAAAAAGACTGAGATATAATTGTAGCATGTTTTGATGATGGTGGAGGAGATTCTTTGTTGACAATGACTTTAAAGTTTTTATATGTGCGGGAGTGACTGGTTTGGTGTAAATGAGGCGAAAGACAAGGTTGTTTTATAATATGTTTCCAAAGCTATTTAATACTTTGCGAACGGAATAAAGCTATTTAGTGGGAAAAAGCACTTAAAGAAGAAGAAGAAGAACGGTAAAGAAGAAGAAGAAGAAGAAGAAGAAGAAGAAGAAGAAGGAATAAACTTGTGAGGTGTCATGAATGGCTGTAAATTCCAGATGATACCGTGCTAACTGGGAACAGTGAATCAAAATTAGTGAAAGTTTAAAACATCGATGAATGTTAATATGGATGTTGTATGAATGGTAGCCACTGATTATAGGGAATAAATGTAACAGATGATGGGACGACGAGCATATAGGTGATTCACAGAATAAGTGAAATAAGGAAGGAATCTGGGTACAGGCAAAAGGTCTGGGAGAAGAGAGAAGCGTCTATGGAAATCAAGACTGGAATGTATGAAAGGACTGCTGAGTCAGCTCTCCTCTATGGAAGTGAAGTATGATGACAAATTTGAATTAAGGGAAAAAGGCCTTTGAAAAGCGTGCATGATTCGGAATTACTGAAAGGCTTGATGACAGGATGACCTGAAAAGATCTGAAAAAACGTCTAAGAGTGGAAGAGGGACTGAAATAAAGGGACCTTGGTGTCCAAGAAGTATGAACCCATCAGACAGGTCAAAAGCACATTATGTGTCTGGGGGTTTGTGAGTATTCAGGCAATGTACATGAAATGGCTGACGTGGAAGTCTATATGCAAAGGGCGATCATCCTAGATTCAGCAGTCAAAGATGAAGGCAGAAGTGACAACTGTCTAGTTTCTTCCGAAAACGCTCTTACTAGGGGAAACGGAATATAAATAGATTATATCTTATATTATAAATATATATAGTATATATATATATATATATATATATATATATATATATATATATAATCATGAATATAAATATATATATAATATCGAAATTCATATACCTCGGTATATCTCCGTTGGAGAATTGTCGCCGAAGGAATTTATATAAGTGATAAATGAATTGGAATCGTGGGGACACGAACCCGCGACGAAAGAGATCCAGTTGATAAACCATTGAGCCATCAAGTTTAAGTTTTGCCGAGATGTCGTTTGCTTTTACCCGTCGTGAGCGGGGGAAAGTGTACCTCAATGACCCATCTTCAAGGCTGCAGTTCATTTACAAAAAAAACAAGAAAATTTTTATCACACCGTGATTTAAATCTTATACAAAACCTCGAAAAAAATTAAAATTCACTATGAGATTAAGGACATGGTATATGTACATACAAAAATAGATAAAATTTCTAGATAGATAGATATATATATATAATATCCTCTCAAAGACTTCCTGATAACCAGATGATTATAATTATATAACACACTCATATATATATATATATATCAAAGTATTCATATTTCTATATATATATATATATATATATATATATATATATATATATATATATATATATATATATATATATATATAATTATTTATTGATATACATGCATCCACGTGTGGGAGTGTGCGTGTTAATAAACAGCAGTTTATTTTAGCCTGTAAAAAATATAACCAATTCTCTTCAAATGCAATCTGAAGAAAAATTCGATTAAAATCTTAGAAAAACGTCTCGAAAACCACAACCGGACAGAAAAAAAAAAATAGATGGCCAATAGATAAAAACTATTAAAAGCTTCCTGATAACCAGATTTATAATTATATAAAGAATATACTAATATATAGGATCCTAAAACATATATAATATCTGTATATGTATGTTTAATTATTTTATTGATATGATCACTTGTTCGTGTTCTCACAGCTTTGTAGCTCAAAAAATATAACTTCTCTCTCTGGAATCGATCATTCTCTAAAAACCATCCCTCGGAAAAAAAAAAAAAAAATGTTTAGCTCGAGTAAGATTTGAATTATTTCTAATTCCAGGATCCTAAAACAAGAATCTGTGAGAGAGTGTCACTCGTGCTTATTGATTGACACTTGTTCCACACAGCTTTAAGAACTCAATCTCTCTCTCTCTCTTTCTCATTCTCTAAATCCATCCCTCGGAGAATGTTTAATACGTGCATCGAATATTTTTCCATTGGAAAATATCCCTTCTCTTCTCTCTCTCTCTCTCAATCCATCCCTCTCTCTCTCTCTCTCTCTCTCTCTCTCTCTCTCTCTCTCTCTCTCTCTTCCATCCCTCGGAGAATGTTTAATACGTGCTTCGAATATTTTTCCGTTGGAGAATATCTCTCTCTCTCTCTCTCTCTCTCTCTCTCTCTCTCTAAATCCATCCCTCGCAGAATGTTTAATACGCGCATAGAATATTTTTCCATTGGAGAATACCGCTCGCTCTCTCTCTCTCTCTCTCTCTCTCTCTCTCTCTCTCTCTCTCTCTCTCTCTCTCTCTCTAAATCCATCCCTCGGAGAATGTTTAATACGTGCATCGAAAATTTTTCCACTGGTGAATCTCTCTCTCTCTCTTAATCCATCCCTCGGAGAATGTTTAATACGTGCATCAAATATTTTTCCATTGGTGAATCTCTCTCTCTCTCTCTCTCTCTCTCTCTCTCTCTCTCTCTCTCTCTCTCTTAGACGAGCTTTTATTGTCCTCTTTTACGTATTTCATTCACAGCCATTCGTTCATCTCTTGATGCGTCTCATTGTCACTCATCACCCGATCGCACCCATCGTCCCCAAACGACTGGGATAACTATCCAATAAGAAAAATTTCAAATATCCAGGAGTGAGGTTGCCAGCCTTACACCCTGCCACAATGATATGAGAAAGACTCATGAACTGATGGCGTCTGGCATTTTGGTGGTCACCCATCCAAACACTGACTGTACCCAACAGATGACCAGTCTAGTATTATTTGTATTTGTTCTCTGGTTTAGAAAATGATGTCCAGATTTTTTATATGGCAATTTTATATAAAAAAAAATCATAAGCGTTCTAATGAAAAATGTATTCATTTACCATGTTTATGCAAAACACTTACTTTATTCATCACTGATTGCGCATATAAACATATTCGTCTTTTCAAAGTTGCTCATTGAACTTTTGAGAATCATACATTTTTCCATTATTCAAATTTGAGTCAGGCGAGCCACAACTTAAAAAGTTAAATGGGCCACTTATTCTGCCTGATTCCCAAGAGAATTTTATCCCAATATTCTTCTTTGGCCTTTTAAAAGACCAGTGAGAATATATAAGTTCACACAAGCATAAGATAAACACTATATCCTAAAACTGAACCTAAGAAGAGACGAATATATCAGAGAACATAATAAACACTGTCCCTTACAACTGATACCCTTTTATAAGTATTATTATTTCAACAGAAAAATGTTACATCCTCCAATACCAAAATAGAGCAAGACAATAAAACGTGTCTGGAGGTTACATTATCATGCCCGGGCAACCTATCGTTCAAGAAACCGGACGCACTGACGACCGGTAGGCTGCTAAGGTACAAAATGAAACCTTACCTATCGCAGGCCGCAGGTGCTTAAAAAAAAAATTCTTGAGAACAGAAATAACGCCTCTTCAAGAGAGACCAACAAAAACTACATTTCTAATGTAAAAGAACTAGACTAATATAATCACATAAACAAGAATATCAAGAATATCACATCGGGTACACAAGGACCCTACACTATATATATATATATATATATATTTATATAATAAAAAAAAAAAAAAAATATATATATTCTTTTAATAAAAAACGTGAATCATAATGGATTCCATTTCAACAAAAGTAAAAACCGACACACAGGAATAATATAAAAGAGCACTAAACTCTAAAGATCGCCAAAGAATATACTCTTTTCTAAATTACAAATACCCTTTGTTTCCCGGGCTATCTGATGTATTCCATTCACGTTAGCCCACAAATATACGCAGGAGTATAAAGAACATATATACAAGGGGAATCGCAGAATACATTTTCATTTTTAATGAAAGAAAAAATATTTGTTTCAGCGTCCCCAGTCCGGAATCCATTTGCGTGTCTGACTAAGAGAAATCGCTCGTAAAAACCGGCCGTAATGCATCTTTCACGTGATATTGATCTGTAATTGCGTAATTAGAGAAAAGGGGAGCGGTAAGAGAGATAGACCGACATACTAGAAGGACAGGAGAGGGTGGACAGGGGGAAAAATTAAACTACTTCTATAATTATGCGGGTACTGGGCAATACCGAGAATTCAACGGAATGTGTTTCCACTTAGTTTTCATTTCACGAGTAAGACAAAAGTCTACAAGTAATGATTTCTACATTAAACTGGTCATAAAACCTTTAACAAGAAAATGCAGAACAGCATAATACACTTCATAGCTCGTGAGTGCAATGACAGAATGGAAAACAGCACTTTCAAATTGAGTGATTTCCCCACAATTATCACACCATACGGCTTTCACCAAAATCCTCTGAATCCGATGGGGAAACGAAAAAAAGAAATTTTCCTTAGCCGCTAGGAGACTCGAGCCCATGCTGGTGAAAGAAAACGATCAGGCAAAGATCCTCTGGGACTATGGTATCAGAGCAGATAGGGTGATACGTGTCAATAGACCAGACTCACGTGACGTTCATTGACATCAAGAGGAAAGTATCACTCATTGATGTCGCAGTACCATGGGGCACCAAAGTAGACGAGAAAGAAAGAGAAGAAACTGATAAGTATCAAGACCTGAAAATCGAAATAAGAAGGATATGGGATATGCCAGTGGAAATTGTACCCATAATCATAGGAACACTTGGCACGATCCCAAGATCCCTGAAAAGGAATCTGGAAAAACTAAATGCCGAAGTAGCTCCAGGACTCATGGAGAAGAGTGTGCTACTAGAAACAGCGCATATAATGAGAAAAGTGATGGACTCCTAAGGGGGAAGGATGCAACCCGGAACCCCACGCTACAAAAACCACCCAGTCGAATAGGATGACTGCGATAAGACAAAAAATAATAATAATAATAATAATAATAATAATAATAATAATAATAATAATAATAATAATAATAATAATAATATGGATAAAATAATAATAATAATAATAATAATAATAATAAAAATAATAATAATAATAATAATAATAATAATAATAATAATAATATTTGAGATTATATGGATTAGAATGCAAAATTCTGTACTTCGACTGCAATAAACCTCAGAATAGAAATATTTCGAAATATACTTTACAGTGATGGTCAATTTACCTATGAAAAATAACAAATTCTTATAATATTAAACAAGAGAAAAAAACAAGACAAAATTGCCATAGTGCTTCGTCTCTACAGCACAGTACTACGAGCTGGACCGAGACCTTTCAATATGGCCGCCCTGAGGTCACACTCTCGGCAGGGAGATTGCCGAGATCGCCACTCCACGTCACTGACGCTCTATGGAAATGACGGAACACCCCTAAAACATTTCAGGTCGTTCGGAGATCGAACCCAGGTCCTTTCGCTAGTAATGTAACTGTGCTTAACACGAGACCACGAGTACTCACTACTGAAAATATCTGAAGTCATTGGATCTATTGTGGATCTTTTGATTCTCTACAGCCAACGGAGACGTTTATTACACCCACGCTGGTGCCAAGCCTGAACAAAGGAGGACTGCCACAAACCTGGAGGATCTGGTGTAAGCAGAAACGGGTCTTGACGACGCCAGAATGTCAGAGAGTTACTGCACAGAAAAAGGAACAGGGAAATGGGATAAAAAACGTGACAAACGGAAATACAGATAAACAAATGGAAACAAAAACAAAATTGAATGAAAGAGTAAGAAACTGTATGCAGGACCAAACAAAACCGCTGAACAATTCTGCCCTAAAATGGAAAACTGCAGTATCTGCAAAATTTTCGAAATTGAGATATGCCACCTACTGGGCTCGCGAAACATTAATACACAAGTGACTGCAGTTTCAGAATGATTCTTCAATGCTTTCCCGAGTATTTAGGGGGTCCCATTTGCAGTATCTGCAAAATCAGTAGTAAGGCAAGGGAGTGTCTACCATTTTTCTCAGTTTTGTATTTTCGCAGATACTGCAGTCTTCCATTTTAGGGCAGAATTGCCTACGATGTGTGGTTAAGATAACATGGTAACACAGAGGATGAAAAACCAGATAAAAGCAGACGAAATAAAAATAAAATAATAAAATACTTGACTACGGAAAAGAAAGAAAAAAAAAAGAAAAAGAACGAGGGTCAAAAGGGACGTAGGAGAAGTGGCAGGAAAGAAAATAACTAAAAATGAAAAGAAAAATCTAACAAATAAACTGAATAAGAGACTTCAGACTTTTACGTATTTGAGTGATAAGATCACTAGAGAAGTATTTGAGAGAGAGAGAGAGAGAGAGAGAGAGAGACATGGGGGCAAAACGAGCAAATAAATCAAAGGAAAATATAGAAGAAAGAAAAAAACGCTAGGAACTTGAGACTTTCTTTGTGCATTGATCTTGAGGTTCCTACGATATGTCACTACAAATATAATATAATATAATATAATATATATATATATATATATATAATATATATATATATATATATATATATATATATATATAATATATATAATATATAATGTCTATCGACTGATTTAGTATATATATATATATATATATATATATATATATATATATATATATATATATATATATATATATATATATATATATATATATATACACACACACACACACACACACGCGCACACACACTAAATCAACTGGCAGACTCCCCTCGTCCACTGGCATCACAAGAGCAAGGGTCAGCGACCCCCCGAGACAAAGGAAAACGCCAGAAAAAGGCGGGGCCAAACACAAGGTATCGGAAACCCATACAGGTTTTGCATTTATGGAAGACGAACCTCACAAGAAGGAAATCAATAAGAAGTAATAACAAACGTTGGAGAACGAGAGCGGCAGAGGGAAAGGTGGTTGTGGGGTGTGGGGGTGGGGTGGGGGGGGGAAGGTGTGGAAGGAGTTAGCAAGGAGGTGGGACATAAGGAAGAAGTGGGGGAGGGGGGGGGAAAAAAAGGCGTCACTCACAGGTAACGATCAATACAGGTAACTCACTTGATGAGTCCTCAGGCGTGAGAATGAATAAGTCTGGAACACATTAAATATTTGTTTTTATATTTCATCTGGTGTCACTGGTCTTCTTGGAGACGCGGGAGCTCCTACAGGCTACGTCTTGCACAAACACACACAGTCATTCTTTGGCTTATCTAGTCTTTCACACCTCGTCCTTTCACTTTTGCTTCACCAAGATTGTGTAATAAAAATCCACAATTATACAGTAAATATATTGCTATGTAAAATAAACCAAAGACTTTCGAACATTTGAACGGTGTTCCTCATCAGTGCTAACGTTAAAATGTAAAGTGAGAGGGTTGTTTTCTTATGAATAGTTTAACAATCACCAAAATTGTTATACACACTGTTTCTCTTTCTTATGGTAATACAGTCTTCCTGGCGCCACAAGGGCCACTCTGTACATTACATGCACTCGCTCTCCTTAATAACCGGTGACACTCATACCTTTTCATTCATTTCCAATTTGTAATTCCTGGAAGAATTCCCAAATGGGATTCGTTAGCCACTGCGGTGGAGACACTTCGTCATTTAGTCTTTTAGCTGGTAAAAACACGATGCTTCTTGTGGAAACCGCGGATGTAGCACCATATGGTATGTTTGCTTATAAAAAAAACTGGTAATTTCACCGTTTAGTTCATAAAATAAAGATAAGTGATTTTAAAGTCATGGGCTGCAAGAGTGCAATTTAGAAAATATCACCTGTACAGGACATGGGACGGGGTGGGGTTTATTAAGCCCTGTAGATCACCCCAACCTAATTTGGATGCTTCGGTTTGTTAGCTTGCGTTAGGTTCGGTTAGATAATTCATTCAGATCTCAAAGTCCTGTAAGACAGGCAGTTTCAGTCATCTTTTTGCCTCTTGATGACAGAGTCTGCGCCAAGAGATAACCTTGCAGCCAAAGATTGGCATCTTTGCTTACGTGGGAAGGATTGGGTGAAAAGGTTTTCCAATAACTTCTCTCAATTGACAAATATACATATAAGATCAACACAAAGCTAGAATCATTAACTTCACACAGCTTTAAATTACAAAATATGTTTTAGGAATAAAATTTTCCTTTAATGGCTTACATAAAGGCTAAACGGCTCTAGCCATACTTTGGAACATAAGTTCAAAATACATGTAAAAGGAATGAAATGTATCACAGCTGGCTTAACGCATGTAAGAGCTTCCCTTACAGAAAGAAAAGTCTGCTTGGGACAGAAGCAATTCTGCCCGTGAACAGCATCACAAGATGCTAAAAATTCATTTTTTGTAAGATACAAATAAATAAAGTTTGGAGCGCTGCGTTAAAATAAAACTGAATTGAACTGAACTGAGTATAGAGTTTAGGCCAAAGGCCAAGCACTGGGACCTATGAGGTCATTCAGCGCTGGAAAGGAAACTGAGAGTAGGTAGGTCTGAAAGGTGTAACAGGAGGAAAACCTCGCAGTTGCACTATGGAATATTTCTTAAGAAGGAGTGGATAGCCCAATGGAAGAAAGACAATATGAATGGAGGTGCAGTAAAAGTAATGAAAGGGTTTGCAGCTAGGGGCCGAAGGGACGCTGCAAAGAACCTTTAGTAATGCCTACAGTAAACCTCATGAGGTGCACTGACTGCAATACCCCCCCTACGGAGTAAAATCAAATTAACATAACAAGGCAGTGATGAAAGCGGACGAAAAATTTGTGGGAAACGAAAGTATGTTTTACTGTATAAGGTTAAAAATATGACCGTGCGTCGTTATATAATGAGAGAGAGAGAGAGAGAGAGAGAGAGAGAGAGAGAGAGAGAGAGAGAGAGAGAGAGAGAGATGAATCTGCAACAAACTTATGTATTTCGAACATTTTCCCAAGATTAAGACAGTTTGGAAAAACAACAAAAGCGATATTTAAACCACTGTATTTTTCTTGTAAACTTTTGAATAAACAAAAATATCCTTATAATTTCTGAATATTTCTCACCATCAATGCAGCATGAATACCTGCCACTTTTTCTCCCCCTTAAGTAAGGCAGAGAAAGAAGTTATAAGAAAAATAGAAAAAGTCATGTGCAAAAGAAATTCTGGTGATGCAGCTAGTGTTTCTTCTTCTTCTTCTTCTTCTTCTTCTTCTTCTTCTTCTTCTTCTTCTTCAAACATAATGACACACACAAAGCAAAAGGGCCTAAATACTAGGAAGACGCCTCAGAATACAATACCAATGAAACTGCAAGATGTAGATTAATTCACCAAAGTACAGACAGAGTTTGATAACGTTAGAAAACAGTAGATGCCGCATCCAAGACTTTCAGCCCAAGAAACAGCGTCTTCCTCAAGCAGCAATAAACCTGAAGGGTACGAACGGTAATTGATCTAAGATGGAATGCAATCTAAATTTCAATCGCGTCCTCCGGTCTAATCAGGGAGGATATTCACGAATCCTGAAATGTACAAAGTGTTTCCTAGAAAATTACAGGTAACTTCTTCCTCTTTGAAACTTCAGGCACCACCTTCCTCTATCAAACTTCACGTGGCATCTTTATCTCTCAAACTTCAGGTGCCACCTTCTTCTTCCAAACTTGAGGTACCAACTTTCTCTCACGAACGTCAGGCGTGGTGCCATCTTCAATATTTCAAGTTCCGGCACCATCCACCTCTTTTACAGTACCTGTGATTTATGCATTACCCGGCACAGCACAATCTCCCCCCGGTTTACATCGGTTAAAATGGCTTATTGACAGTTAGCATGTAGCAGCACCTCCATTATTATAAGGTCTTTTCAAGAATCGTTGATGAAGTAATAGACTTTTATGCATTTGGCAGTGTATTAGTAAGCACACCATCAGCAGTATTGCTTGGTGGAGCTATAGTAGTAGAAGTAGTATTAGTTTATATGTATATATATAGATGTCTAGGGCTTTCCTCCTTAATCCCCACTCAGTCTATATTTAAGCCTTTTCTGAGGATCTGTTCCCCATTCCCTTTCACAATATGTCTAAACCTCGTAAGTCTTTGAGATCCCAGTCTATTTCCCATCCTCCAAAAACCCCATCTCTGTCACTTCCTCATTCGTAATATGATCTTCCTACCACACCCTGGTGCATACTATAGTTACTCCTTTTCCAAAATCTCAGTTTTCTTGGCCAGAACCCATGTTTCGGCAGAACGCGGCGGTAAACGCCTTTCTCCTCGTCATAAGACTTTGTTCTGTCATTTAATTGGTTACTTTTATTGAAGAGTATTTTCACAATCTCTTCACTTTATCCAGGCTACTGGTATTCTTTACATTACTTCCCTCTCGAATCCTGCTTTACAACCCAATGTTTCCCCAAGAGGAGAGAAACGGTTACCTCTTCTGAGATCTGCCCTTCTTCATCAACATGGCTCCACTTCCCACTCTTTTCAGTTGCTCTTACATTTTGGGCACCTTTTGTGACTCTGTAACATTCGGTATACAGTGCAAAGACAGGCTGAAACCGGCATCTTTTTTGAGGGGGAGTTCTGTAGGACCCCGCTTGGGCCCGCCGGGTTTCCGCCGTCCAAAACAACAAACTTGACCTACGCAGAACATCGAGTTTCCCCAGAAAGCACAAGTCAAAGGCGGAAGGCTGAAGCAGTGATTTTCATGTATTTGCAGGAACCATAGTATCTCATTTGTAAAACCAAAACCATCTGTAAACGTAAAATACTCCAAGCTTTCGAACCATATGTAATGAAGAACTTTCCTTGTTTTGTACAAAGAATTGTTAACCGTTTTCCAGGTGTGAGAAAACGCACCTGACCGTAAAATTACGCCTGTCTTGCTCAGATGTTAGATGCTACCTTTCCGTTCAAGCGGAAGTCCACGTCGCGTCAGAAATTTGTGACATTAAATGAGTAAGTACCCAGACGCTGCCTCTTACTCACCTCGTCTCCTTTCCAGTCCCCGTAACTTTGCTCTGCTCACGTTGATTTCCATTCTCCTCCTTTTTCAGATCACTCTTTCAGGTTCTGAAGATTTCTACAAACTTCCACTGTGTACAAAATTCCCTGCTTAAGCCAGGAGGAGAGAATGTTTCCAGATCACTAAGTTACAATCCGTATTCATAACCTTTGTCTCCCGTTAGTGAGTCTGTTGTCGCGTGTGTATGTGTGTGTGCATGTTTCAAGTAAGCTGGCCTTATGCCAACAAAGGTTCTCGCCAAAGACAGATCATTAGTGTGGTAAAGTCTGAATGTGAGTGAGGAGCCAGTTGCAGACTTCTGGACACTGAACAACCAATAAGGATGATTGACGACTAGACCATGACGATTTTGTGAGAAGTTAAGAAGGTTAAAACCACGTAAAAAGCAGAAGACAGTAAGGTAGGTGGGTAAATTCACACCAGATCACTAAAGTCTATTGCGAGTTTTTAATCAATGATTTTTAAGTCGAATGTCACCGCAAAATCATGTGCCCACAGATGATCACTTGAACTTAAGTGCCAGCAGAGTCTGACATTCGTTGGTGGTCACCATCCAGGTACTAACCACATCCATTAACAAAAATTAAGCATTCAAAAAGCAGCCTAGCTAAGCAAGATTAATAGCGGGCGCTTTAGCATCGCCTCCTTTGAATACAAAGGCAGCAGGGGCCTCTTAGGATCTACATTATGTCGTCTTACGAGGGGTGGTAACCATGCAATCAATACTCTCATGCCTTGGGCTATGCCTTAGCTTCAGTGTCTTAGTTTTTACTCTTGGATTTGAGGTTCCTTGCAAGTTTTGTTGTTTGCTATAAATATTCATGTTATTCCTTACTTCTCTGTACAGTCCTTTGTCTTTTTCTAAATATAAGCGCTCCATTCTATGAACGCTAGCTAAGACAGTTTGACTTATCCTAAAGAAGTACACAAAAATAATAATAATAATAATAATAATAATAATAATAATAATAATAATAATAATAATAATAATAATAATAATAATAATAATAATAATAATCATCATCATCATCATAAAATACACAGTAATAATAAAATAATAATAACAATAATAATCATCATTCATAATAATAATAATAAGTTTAAAAGGGGACACATGAAATAGGATGAGGTGAGGAAACCGACCATCTATGGATCTGACAGTCGGAGAACTATTGATATGCGGAAGACAGGGTAATTACGTATCTGAGGATTCGAGTTACCCGTCTTATTCCAGCTATCATTTGGATATTTAGTATGCTGGACATGGAGGTGGATACAACATCACGGCTAGCACCGAATGTGTAATGGAAGGAAACAAAACAATGGGCAGATCAAAGAGGCGATGGAAGGAAAATATCCAGCACAGTCTGCCCGCACTGGAGACTGGGGGACTGAAGAGTGAATTGGGAAGCATTAAATAAGAGTGAGTAGAAGAATTCGTCGCAGATGGCAATGAGATACAATAATGCCAGCGGAATATGGCTGAGTGCTTCAGGAAAACAGACCATATTACAGATGAAGCAGCACCTGCAAGGGAGGATATTATTTATCTGTAATATATCGAGACAGAGGTTAATCAGATAAGCCAGATATCATGGTGAAAGAGACTTTAGTGTGGGAACGTACCAGCATTGTGCATGCCATTGTTATCAGTTCTTTCAGATGGTGAAGTCAATAGGATGGCCAACTTTATACCCTCAGCTAGCCCAGGCCCGAAGACGACAAGATACGAGACGAAGAGAGAGCGGGGACTGACTGCATAAATAGCGACAGATCACACCAAGCTCGGTCAAAGCGTGAAAGGCAAGCTGTAATGGACTTTTGATTGCAGACGATGACTTGCAATCTCCTTGATAAACAGGCATCTGTGGTATATTAATCGCCATTTTTGTACATCCGACCAATATACAAGGTAAACAATGCAATGTCGTAGCTGTAGATTTTTACATTTTTAAAATATCAGAAAAAGAAACCAATTGTTGAAGCAAATCATCTTTACGTGTCAGCTTGATGAATCCAGCAACAACACGAAACCATGCGTCCAGCAAATCTGGCAAGTTCCCACCCCTGGTTCTTATTATTCATGACCCAGAGCGGAGCAGAGGATTCTACCTGGACGTGAATGATATAAAACAGTTTACTTCATCTGACTCTTGATCCTGAGACGCCATGTCTGCAGAACCAGCGCAATGGGGCGACGGAACTAAGATGGAAGGATCTTCAGAAATTATGGGAAGGAAAAACATACTCAGGCCTGTCCTAAGCCTGGATCAAACACAAGCTCAACACCCCTCCCTTATAAAATACGAAGAGGTACCTTAACTTGAAACACAATATCAGCTGCCCCGTGCAAGCGGCGAGATAGAATCGTATGCATTGCAAAATGCTTTCACGGCCACATTACAGGAAATGTATCAAAGAATTTTGCAAGCAATAAAGAAAACGTTCATGAGAGTTTACAAGTCAGGCGCAAGCAGTAATTGGTCACAATAAAGGCCAAAATATCTCTGGTCCTGTAGGTAAACAAAACTTGGTTTGATCATTGCTTGAATGGGTGACCGAAAATGAATACCAGACTGAGACATGTTCATAATAAGTCAGATCTTACGGTCACTGAACCTATGCAGAATTGCCTGGTCACCACTTGGACGAGTGGCCTTCAATGAAAGCCAGGCAATATGTTCGCTGAAAAGCTGATCAACCAATCGCTGATGCTGGGCAACATTGAGTCCGGTCAGATCTTGAAAAGGTGACCTCCATAGGCATAAAGCTCCCGTGACTACAAATGAAACTTACAATAGAACTTATAAGTCCGAGAAGAATGGCAAAGGGAGCCCCAGAAGACAACATATTGAGTAAAAGGAAGAGTCTTATCTCTGCAAACATTTATTATTATTGTTATTATTATTATAATTTGGCAGCAGACCCTCTTTTAAACAGGTTCTATTGAATATTATTGCTGCTTCAGCTGCATTTATTTTGTAGAAGACTTTATTATTATTATTATTATTATTATTATTATTATTATTATTATTATTATTATTATTATTATTATTATACACAACTCTAATACTGATTTTCTTTTATTGTGGATTTTAATTTGTGTTCAGCCTCGATCAACCCCATACTGCCGAGTCATGAAAAAGCGGTTTAAAATTATAATTGCAAAACTCTCTCTCTCTCTCTCTCTCTCTCTCTCTCTCTCTCTCTCTCTCTCTCTCTCTCTCTCTCTCTCTCTCTCTCTCTCTCTCTCTCTGTTTGGTGCTGTTTTTCACAAGAAAAAAAAAATAGGCTGTAATTCATTCCACTAAGATAAACAGGGGACATCTCAACTGCCGACTTTCCGTTTCATATCAATGTTTATTTACAAAGCAAAATTGAAATCAGAGCTACAATCACGGTTTGTTTTGGGACTACAGCGAACCTATTACATTATAAATGTGTGACCCTAAACCTGACCAAACGACTTTGGTTTCGTGCTAAAATGTATATGACGCGATACCCGACCAACAAAACCAAATCTGACCAAAATATCATGAAATCTTCAAAAACTGAGTAAGGACTGGCAGACAAGCATGCATACAATAATATGCATGTCAGTCTGCCAATTCATACTTAGCGTCTTAAAATTTGTAGCTCTCAACTCCATTTTGCTTTGTGAAGAGACATTGATATGAAACGGAAAGTCAGCAGTTGAAATGGCCCCTGTTTCTCTTAGTGGAATGAATAAACGCAAAGACATCTCGACGGTCAAACGCTTATTTAATTACCTCAACCCCAAAACTCTGGCCGCCGAACGGAGCAACTTCAACTAGCCCATACGTTTCTTTAATTTCAAAACCTAAATTAAAAATCGCCATTGCCAAAATTCTGTAAAGTTTCTTAGAGAATTCATCTAATCAAGCAGTACAAAGCAGTAACACTAGTAAAGACTCCTCTTCACACACTTTTTCAGGGAGATAAGAATTACTCAGATAGTACAGTTCCCGAGCCTTGCAATCCTCAAATTATGCGGTTTTGGAACATAGAATCCTCCAATTTCACGGTTTCCAAAACTGGCAATCCTCCAATTTCACGGTTTCCAAAACTGGCAATCCTCCAATTTCACGGTTTCCGAAGCTGGCATTCCTCCAATTTCACGGTTTCCGAAACCGGCAATCCTCCAATTTCGCGGTTTCCGAAACTGGCAATCCTCCACTTTCACGGTTTCCGAAACTGGCAATACACCAATTTTAAGGTTTCGGAAACTGGTAATCTTCCAATTTCACGGTTTTGGAAACTAGGAATCCTCCAACTTTACGGTTTTCGAAACTGGCAATACTCCAATTTTAAGGTTTCGGAAACTGGCAAATTCACGGTTTTGGAAACTGGGAATCATCCAATTTCACGGTTTCCGAAACTAGTAATCCTCCAATTTCACGGTTTCCGAAATTGGCAATCCGCCAATTTCACGGTTTCCGAAACTGGCAATCCTCCAATTTCACAGTTTCCGAAACTGGCAATCCTCCAATTTCGCGATTTTGGAAACTAGCAATCCTCCAATTTCATGGCTTCTGAAACTGGCAATCCTTCAACTTCACGGTTTTGGAAATGAGCAATCCTCCAATTTCATGGTTCCGGAAACTGATAATCCTCCAATTTCATAGTATCCGAAACTGGCAATCCTCCAATTTCACAGTTTCCGAAACTGGCAGTCCTCCAATTTCATGGTTTCCGAAACTGGCAATCCCCAAATTTCACGGTTTCCAATACTGCAATCCTCCAATTCCATAGTTTCCAAAACTGGCAATCCTTCAATTTTACAGTTTCTGAAATTGGCAATCCTCCAATTTCACATTTTTGGAAACTGGTAATTCTAAAATTTCATGGTTTTAGAAAATGGAAATCCTCCAATTTCACGGTTTTGGAGATGGCAATCCTCCAACTTCACGGTATCCGAAACTGGCAATCCTCCAATTTCATGGTTTCGGAAACTGGCAATCCTCCAATTTCACGGTTTTTGGAAACTGGAAATCCTCCAATTTCGCCGTTTCGGGAACTGGCAATCCTCCAATTTCACGGTTTTGGAAACTGGCAATCCTGAAATTTCACGGTATTTGAAACTAGCAATCCTCCAATTTCACGGTTTACGAAACTGGCATTCCTCCGATTTTACGGTTTCGGAAACTGGTAATCCTCCAATTTTACGGTTTCGGAGACTGGCAATCCTCCAATTTCACAGTTTCGGAAATTGGCAATCCTCCAATTTTACGGTTTCGGGAACTGGCAATCCTCCAATTTTTACGGTTTCCGAAATGGCAATCCCCCAATTTCACGGTTTCCAAAAATGGCAATCCTCCAATTTCACGGTTTATAAAACAGGCAATCCTCCAACTTCACGGTTTCAGAAACTGGCAATCCTCCCATTTCACGGTTTCCGAAACTGGCAATCCTCCAATTTCACAGTTTTGGATACTGGTAATTCTAAAATTTCATGTTTTTGTAAACTGGCAATCCTAAAGTTTCGTGGTTTCCGAAACTGGCAATCCTCCAATTTCACGGTTTTGGAAACTGGTAATTCTAAAATTTCACGGTTTCGGAAACTGGCAATCCTCCAATTTCAGTTTTGAAACTGGTAATTCTAAAATTTCATGGTTTCGGAAACTGGCAATCCTAAAATTTCACGGTTTCAGGAACTGGCAATCCTCAAATTTCACAGTTTCGGAAACTGGCAATCCTAAAATTTCACGGTTTTGGAAACTGGCAATCCTCAAATTTCTCGGTTCCGAAAACTTGCAATCCTAAAAATTGTGGTTTCGGAAGTCGGCAATCCTTAAAAGAAAATGGCGGTCCTCAAATTCGACAAGTTTCAGAAACTGGCATTCCTCGGATGGCAAGGTCTTGTAGACTGACAATTCTAAGATAGAAGAATTCCAGAAATTAGCAATCTTCTGGCAGTACGGTCTGATGGATGCTTACTTGCCAGACTGGAATTCCATATCTTCTTCGGTCTTCCTAGAATAACAGTGTTTCAACCTTTAAGGGCCACATGGCCATTAAACTGTCTGTCAATTCGGGATTTAGGATAAAAAAAAAAAAATTTTTTTATTGTAAATATACCCAGTAGGTATGTCTCCCTTTTCACTCAAACACAATGCTGTAATTTTCCCATCTTCTCCTCGGGAGGGTAACGGGTTCTAAGCTATTCCACTACAAGCTAAGCGACAACGTTATTGATTCATAATATTTTGGAACTTGTCGTGTCTCGGGGAGCTGGGCGCCAAGAATTGGTGCAGGGTCAGCCAATTCTCGAGATCTAGGCCTGAAAAGAGAGAGAGAGAGAGAGAGAGAGAGAGAGAGAGAGAGAGAGAGAGAGAGAGAGAGACACATAGAGTCATCTACTCATAGGTTACACATCGACGTAATTATAAAAGAAAAATTATAAACTGTCAGGTCTACACAGTTGAGCATGAACGGGGTGAGAGAGAGAGAGAGAGAGAGAGAGAGATGAAATGTGAAATACGCACAACCTCAAGTCTCCAGGATTGCGCAAATGTTGAGAGAGAGAGAGAGAGAGAGAGAGAGAGAGAGAGAGAGAGAGAGAGAGAGAGAGAGAGAGAGAGAACAATTTAATAAACATAAACTCAGCAAATTTGCACGCGAAGAGAGACAGACGGAAAGAGACGGAAAACCCTAAACGGTAGACAGGACACACGCACACGCACACACACACACACACACGCACACGCACGCACACGCACGGAGGAGCGATAGTTTTAAAGTTGAAAGGTCCAACCCGGCCCAAGGGGAGTTGTGAGCGCTGGGCTGGTCGATACGTACCAGAAACCACCCTATGCGACCTCCATCCAATTGAAGGTCTAGTTATTATTACAATATATAATCAGAAAACGGTTGTAATTCGGTTTCCAATATTCTCGGTTTTTTAACGATTAGTTTTTTTTTTCATTTTAGGGAAACTCGGATTTTTTTCGGGGCGCGGGAGGGCTAAATGGCCAAAACTTTGACAGCAATTTTTAAAATCTGAGCAGGGAATAGGTCCAATTAGATATTTTTTCTTTAATAGATTTTTTGGGGGTTGAATTAGGGGCAATTTGTTAATAAAAACATTTTAATCGGCCTCAAAATTTCTCGGATAAAACTGATAGGGGTCACGTGAAACATTGCTTTCTTAATATAAAGTTTTTTTTTTGGAGGGGGCGGGATAAATCTGAGGCTTTCTTGACAATAACTGAATATATAAAAATGACCAAATTACGTTTCAAAAGTTACAGCTAAAATTAAAATACGGTATATGAACATTTTGTTATTTTTACAAATATGTCTTTTTTATTCTGCAAACATATTGGGAAAATCACTGTAACTCTCCATATTTGGCTTAAATATTTCACGATTAATTATATATATATATATATATATATATATATATATATATATATATATATATATATATATATATATATATATATATATATATATATGTGTGTGTGTGTGTGTGTGTGTGTGTGTGTGTGTATATATATATGAATACAGTATCTATATAAATATAAATATATATATATATATATATATATATATATATATATATATATATATATATATATATATATATATATATATATATATATATATATATATATATATATATATATATAACCGTGAAATGACATGTTTAAACCAAATAAGGACAGTTACAGTAAAACTGAGTACTTGTCCCAACGTATTTGCAGATTTAAAAATATATTTGTGAAAGTAATAAAATTTTTATAGACTTTTTATTTTAGCTGTAAATTTTGAAACGGAATCGATCAATATAACATACTTGTTTCTTGTTCCAAATGTTTCACATTCCTCCCCTTCCATAAAACTTTATATTAAAAAAATACCAATCAACTATTCCACTTAACCCTCACCAGTTTTATCCGAGGAATTTTGACACTGGATGAAATGCTTTAACAAATTGCCCTTATTTTACTCAATAAAAAATCTATAATAAAGGTAGCTAATTGGCCCTGCTCCTCCTCAGTTAAAAGAGAAACTAGATAAGCAACCAATGAAGTTTGCATATATATATATATATATATATATATATATATATATATATATATATATATATATATATATATATATATATATATATATGTATATATATATTATATAATATATATATATATATATATATATATATATATATATATATATATATATATATACATACACACACACACACACACACACACACACACATATATATATATATATATATATATATATATATATATATATATATATATATATATTATATAACTGAGATGAGACTGTCGGCTATTTTTTTTACTTGTTTTCACTTTCTATAGAGATTTTTTATGCCATTTGAAAGCCATAAATAAGTATTATATTAAATTATACTTTAAGAGCTCGCAGTAGAAAAACCAACATTAAAATAAAGCCAAGCCTATTCACAAACTCTGGACTCTGGTGAGGTTCCATAACTCCACAATGAAAAAGCGGTCAAACGCCTTTTCTGTGTGCGCCGGGATAGGTAATTTTAGAGAGGAATAAACGAAGGTACTATGGAACACAAACAATCAAACCTTTTAGTAAAGGCTTTCCATAATTGGCTGCACCATTCCACTATAAAACACAAAATAGATGAAATATTTCCAAAGAGGAATGACTGTACCAATTTCCGTTTATCTGTTCTCTTTTCGAAAAAAATTATTTTTCCACTGTGGCCAATTCTGCGACATTTCGGATTAAGGGCCTCGTGTATTACTGCCACTCCCCAGTTTCGTTTGCAAATTTCAGTCTAAAGAAATCAGGCGGGTAGGGATATATTCCCCCACCACCGTCTTTTTTTTTTTTTTTTTTTTTTTTTTTTTTTGCAGAGCTTTCTTATGGGCGAAATTCTGGGTTATGTGGCGCCACAGTAAATGTGTCATCATAAACTAAATAACCTGACTCAGTTTCAATATTAAAGTTTTTCCTCAGACAGGAGGGGGGCGGTTATTTCGAAGGCGATGAGGGGGGAAGAAACATTCAAAATAAACCAATTTCTTTTTACCTAATTCACTTTCTTGAAATTAAGATTATTTTCGGAGAAGGTTAATTTCATAATTCCATTTCTAAAATATTACTTTTATTAAAATAAAAAGGAAGAGGTAGTATCTGGATCTACCAATACAATAAGCAACAAACATTAGTTCTATTTCAACCATATTCGTTTTTGTTTTAAAACATTTTCCTGCTAAAGACCATATCTGATTAACATTCACATGTATTACAAAAGAACAAAGGTCAAAAATCTTATTTCAAAAATTCATTTTCGTAATTTAAAAATAAAATTTTGGGGGTAAGTAATACTTTTATTGTCAGCAATATTTATCCCAAAATGCGCCTAGACTTCGTGTTCAAAAGTCAGATTTTCTTGGAATGCATTTTAGATTAACATCCCAACTTCTTACCAAAAAATATCCAAACGTTACTATTAAAGCAATCCTCAAAAATTCGGTAACATAAAATAAGATTTTACAGGAGAACGGAATTTTACATTAAAATGCCAACGTTTATCAAATAAACGTATAAAAATTAGTATAAAATTCTCTCAAACAGGAGAAAAGGAGAGAGGAATCTTTCCTGAGCTCCGATCAAATCTTTACAAAACAGAAACTTTAAAATACGAAAATTCGAGTGTTTCAGTTTTCAAAGTTTTAATTTTTCTTGCAGGAAAAAAAACGGCAGTGACTGGGCTTTTGAAGGGTAATATATATATATAATATATATATATATATATATATATATATATATATATATATATATATATATATATATATATATATATATATATATATATATCTGACTCACATCAGGATCGAACGCAGGTCTTTCACATGAAAGACCAGAGCGCTGCCAACCTGGCCACACAAGTCATAAAAGAAGTTGGAACCTGGTCTTTCATTTGAAAGACCTGGGTTCGATCCTGATGGAAGTCAGAAATTTATTTCTGTTCCACACGTGATTGTATGTTGGATTTCTATCATATTCCCTCAGAAGGGATAATTCGAATGAAATGCCGTCAATTGGTTCACTGCTGAGTCGGGAAATTAGGGAAAACACGCTGGTGAGCAAGCAGTTAGCCTGCCCAGGTAATGCCTTAGGTACAGTGGTACTCAGGTTCCAACTTCTTTTATGACTTGTGTGGCCTGGTTGGCAGCGCTCTGGTCCCTCATTTGAAAGACCTGGGTTCGATCCTGATGTGAGTCAGAAATTTATTTCTGTTCCACACGTGATTGTGTGTTGATTATTTCTATATATATATATATATATATATATATATATATATATATATATATATATATATATATATATATATATATATATATATATATATATATATATATATATGTATATATTTCATTTTATATTGCTTTTTCGGGCACTTAAAATCCACAACTATGCATTTATCTGGATCATAATTTAAGTTCGTCATTGGACGGGTTGGTATCGTTCTCGGCTAGCACTCTGCTGGGCCCGCGTTCGATTCTCCGACCGGCCTATGAAGAATTAGAGGAATTTATTTCAGGTGATAGAAATTCATTTCTCGCTATAATGTGGTTCCGATTCCACAATAAGCTGTAGGTCCCGTTGCTAGGTAACCAATTTGTTCTTGGTCACGTAAAATAAATCTAATCCTTCGGGCCAGCCCTAGGAGAGCTGTTAATCAGCTCAGTGGTCTGGTTAAACTAGGGTATACTTTTTTTTGGATCATAATTTAAGATCTCGCAGTAAGAAGTATTTAAAAAATAGAAGATCCTAGCTACGAATTTTGCCATTTTTTATAGTTTATTTCTGGTATGGAGTGGGGTTACATAACTCCACAAAAAAGGGGGTCGAACGCCTTTTGTGTGTGTCCTGGGATTGATAATTTTAGAGCGGAATAATCGAAGGTAATATGGAACAAAAGCAAGCAAACCTATTACTAAAGCCTTTCCATATTCGGCTGGAAAATTCCACAGTAAAAAGCAACATTAATTAAACATTTCCGAAGAGGAATGGTTGCGCCCATTCCCGTTTATTTATTCTCTTTTTAACAGAAAGTTTTTCCTTTGTGGCCAATTTTGCTACATTTTGGATTAATGGCCTCATGTACAATTTCCATTCCAGAGTTTCGTTTGGCAAATTTCAGTCTAAAAAAACAGGCAGTTAGAGGAAATATTCCCTTTCTTTGTTGCTTTGTACAGACCTTTCTTATGGGCGAAGTTTTGGGTTCCGTGGGATCACAGTAAATGTACCGTCATAAACTAAATAACCTGTCTCAGTTGAATTATTAAAGCTTTTCTTTAAGAAAAAGAAATATGGTTATTTCGAAGGCGATGATTGGAGAAGAAACATTCAAAGTGATGCATAACATTATTCCAGAATTCATTTTCATGAAATTAAGATTTTTTCAGAGAAGATTAATTTGATCATTCCATTTATAAAATATTACTTTCATTTAAATAAATTGGAAGAGGTAGTATCTGGACCTAGCCTACCAATACAAAAAGCAACAAATATTAGTTCTATTTCAAAAATATTCGTTTTTAATCTAAAATTTCTTCTTGCTAAAGGCCACATTTGATTAACATTCACACGTATTACGAAAGAACAAAGGTCAAAAATCTTATTTCAAAAATTCATTTTCATAATTTAAAAATAAAATTTCGGGGGTAAGAAATACTTTTTTCAGCAATATTTATCCCAATATGCCCCTAGACTTCGTGTCGAAAAATCATATTTTCTCGGAATGGATTTTTGGATTACCATCCCAACTTCATGCCAAAAAACATCCAAACATTCTTAAAGAAATCCTAAAAAATTCGGTACCATAAAACAAGATTTTCCATGAGGAAGGAACTTTACAATAAAATGATAACGTTTATCAAACAAACGTATAAAAACTAGTATAAAAACTCAGCGTTTTTTCTTTCAAACAGGAGAAAAGGAGAGGAATCTTTCCTGAGCTCCAATCAAATCTTTACAAAATAGAAACTTTAAAATACGAAAATCTGAGTGCTTCAGTTTTCAAAGTCTTAATTTTTCAGGAAAAAAATTTTTTCTTGGAAAAAAAAAACGGCAGTGACTGGGTTTCTGAAGGTTATTTTGTACGAGGAGGGGAAGGGCAACAATCAATATATCAATATATATATATATATATATATATATATATATATATATATATATATATATATATATATATATATATATATATATATTAACTTTATCACATACACAATTGTTCTGTGCACTAGTAAAATTACTAACAGAACCTCATTCTAATTGGATGGTGTCTAGTGGAGATATTTATTAAAAAAAAAAAAAAAGTTACAAGATTTCTAGAACAAAAACCGTATATATACAGTATATATATATATATATATATATATATATATATATATATATATATATATATATATATATATTATTCCATTTTGATATTGCTTTTTTTGGGCACTTAAAATCCACAACTATGTATTTATCTGGATCATAATTTAAGATCTCCCGGTAAAAAGTCTTTAAAAAATAGATGATCCTAGCTGCGAATTTTGCCATTTTTTATAGTTTATTTCTAGTATGGAATGGGGTTACATAATTCCACAAAAAAAAGGGTCGAACGCCTTTTGTGTGTGTCCTGCGATTTACAATTTTAGAGCGGAGTAATCGAAGGTAATATGGAACAAAAACAATCAGACCTATTACTAAAGCCTTTCCATATTCACCTGCAAAATTCCACAATAAAAAGCAAAATTGATTAAACATTTCCGAAGAGGAATGGATGCTCCCATTCCGTCTATTTATTCTCTTTTTAACGTAAAATTTTTCCTTTGTGGCCAATTTTGCTAGATTTTGGATTAATGGCCTCATGTACAGTAGTATTTCTATCCCCCAATTTCGTTTGGCAAATTTCTGTCTAAAAAAAACAGGCAGGTAGGGGAAATATTCCCTTTCTTTGTTGCTTTGTACAGACCTTTCTTATGGGCGAAATTTTGGGTTCCGTGGAATCACAGCAAATGTGCCATCATAAACTAAATAACCTGACTCAGTTTATATATCAAAGCTTTTTCTTTAAGGAAAAAAATGGTTATTTCGAAGGCGATGCGGGGAGAAGAAACTTTCTGATTCATAACATTATTCGAGAATTCATTTTCATGAAATTAAGATTTTTTCGGAGAAGGTTAATAAGATCATTCCATTTATAAAATATCACTTTTATTAAAATAAACTGGAAGAGGTAGTATTTGGATCTACCAATACAATAAGCAACAAATATTAGTTCTATTTAAAAAATGTTCGTTTTTAATCTAAAATGTTTTCCTGCTAAAGGCCATGTTTGATTAACATTCACACGTATTACGAAAGAACAAAGGTCAAAAATATTATTTCAGTAATTCATTTTCATAATAAAAATTTTGGGGGAGGTAATTCCTTCATCAACAGTAATATTTATAACAAAATGCCTCTATAATTCGTTATCAAAAATAAGAGTTCCCTGGCGAGGCATTTTTGGGTTAAAATCGCAACTCATCACCAGAAAATATCCAAACGTTACTTGTACAACAGTCCTCAAAAATTCAGCAACAAAAATCAAATTTTCCAGGAGGACGGAAATTTACAATAACACGCTCACAAATTAGTATAAAAACTCAGCTCTTTTTCTTTCAAACAGGATGGAAGGAGAGAGGAATCTTTCCCGAGTTTCAATCCAGTCTTTACAAAATAGAAACTCGTATTTCGAAAGCCTGAGGGTTTCAGTTTACAAAGTCTTAATTTTTCAGGAAAAAATCCTCGGAGAATAATGAGGACCTACAGCCATACATATTGCAACAACTTTTTTTTTTAAATCATTTTTAATTGTTGTTTTTTTAATATTTACTTCTCTTTTCTAGGGTAAGGTGGATAACAGCTTTTTTAGGATGAATTTTTAGGGCTACATTACCAAAACCTGTCGTGTTTCACTTTTCATTTGATGTGACGACTTTTTTGGTGAAAAAGGGAGACAATTAAATATTTGTTTTTCACACAAAAAAAATAGTTTTGAGTGGGTTTCAGAATTGTTATTAATTAAGTTGCAAAATACATTTTATTTCATTTTTGGGACCCTCCAACGTATTAACAAAATCAGCCGTAATTCACTTAAAAAAATTCACTCTCTGTCCTTTGAAAAGAAAATGTTTTTGGAGGGATGGGTGGAAGGGGACGGAGGGGGAGGGGAGGGGGAATTCCCAGGCAACACCCAAACGAATTACTAAAATTAACCATAAATCACTTTTATATTTCAACCTTTACTTGTGAGAAAAAATTAAAAAGATAATTTTGAAAAGGGAAAATTCGAATCAATAGCAAAATGCAACATCACAAACCAATACAATCCGTTGACAAAACTTGGGTATTCTTTAGACAACAATTGGGTATTCTTCATAGTAAGGGCTTTTTTTGGGGTAAGTTCCTGATTCGGTTTCAGAATTACCTGTCATTCCCAGATCCATTTGAAAGTCTAATCAGCTCAACTTTGGCCGTTTGTGCACCCCACTACAAATTTTTATCGAAATCCATAACTCTCTCAAGATACCTTGTGTACAAGGTGTCTTGAGAAACACCTTGGACCCGTACCGGTATCCAGACACTTCTAAACAATAGTTCCCTGGCCCATACCACAACTCTCCGCAAATTTCTTCAAAATTTATCCATCAGTTTCTAAGATATAGGCTATGGGTAGACATTCTGGCAAACAAACAAAACTAAACCACCCTGAATCGGAATTCAGGTCCACCTCAAAATCTGTTTGATTCCTCACCGGCCCATAGCATTCCTCACACGGAATTTATTCGGAATCCCTCCAAAACTTTTCAAGACATCCATGTGAGCGCATGAGAAATTGCACATTCAAGCCAGTAGCAAGATTGGCATGAGGTTAAGAGCTGCATAAATCTTCACGCGGTGCATTAAAAATTTCCTAAAATTTGCAACAAAGTTCAACAGTCCGTTGCAAGTATAAAGTGATTCACAATGATGCTTCAAGACCAGAGTAAAAAGTGTTAAGTGCTTCCATGTAAGTCTAAAGTCAATGGAGTAACACTTACGGTATTTAGAAGATAGACATGACAAACAAACAGACAGACCCGGCAGGCAGATAAGACAGACATGGCTGAAATAATAACATCCTTCGATCTTCGCTGGCAAAGATAAGAAAGATATAAAGATATCTTATCCACCATAAATCGCCGGCGAGTAAGACATCGTCTAAATCGATCGATCACGCCTTATTACCACACCACCCCCCCACCCCCAACAGACCCACAGCATCCTCCCTCTCCTCTCCCCATCCTTTCCACGGCTACCCCCCCCCCCCGCCCCCAACGTTTGGTCGAACTATCAAACAGCGCTCATTAAATGTTTAATGGCGCAGCCAACTAACTTTGGAAGGCCAAATCTTCTCAGAAATATGAGAGAGGTTGACGACGAGGAGACGACCGCGGGATACGATACGTAGATCCGTTTGCGCAATCAGTGGGTTCGTTGATTTCGATTTTTCTTCGAGATATGCAACCCAGTGAGATGGACGATCAGGTGTCTCTATCCTGCCCAGGGCCGACGAGAACAAGAAAAAGAATTGGGATGAAAAGTAGTCTTGATCCCAGAGGACGTGATGGTCTGCACACAGGTTGCAGGATTCAGGGAGAACAAAAGCAGTAACAGAATTCTAAAGTTTTCCAGAATAGGGTGGGGTAGAGGGGAATTAGGTTACAAAACCGAAAGTTCATGTGAGAAAAGGTGGCCGGACGGGTATGTTTAGACAAGGGAGTTCAAAAGGACTTATCTACCTCTGTACCCTTTTAGAAGAATCATTCAAGTCGTTTTCAGTGACCGGATAACTTTCGGTCGGCTTGAAAGGTTCATTATGAAATGCAATTCTTTATATATTTGCCTCTTTAAGTTACCAGTGAGGCTGTGTGTGTGTGTGTGTGCGCGCGCGCGCACAAAGTGGTAGCGCCCTCAGCTCACATCCGAGAAGACGCATATGCGATACACGAGCGAGGCAGGGACACAATGGGTGCGTTTCCTTGAAATCCATTATGCCTCTATTGGCCTCAGCAGTGAATACGGTAACTATACGTCAGTCGAATGCTATTGATCTCAGCAGATAGAGAGAGAGAGAGAGAGAGAGAGAGAGAGAGAGAGAGAAAATAAACAAATAAAAATCATTATTAACCTACATTCTATTGATGCATCTAAACAAAAACAAGAAAAGCAAAGAAAATTTTTTCCAAGGGTTGAAGTGACTTGTAGACCGTGTAAAATAAAAATAAAAAAAATTAATCCACGTCCTAATGTGCACTGTGAAGCATACCTACAGAGTCTGGGGCTCTGTTCTGGATAGCGTCCAATTATCATGCAATCCACTTCCGGATCACAGCCAAGAGAAATCAAGGATCCCGGCTGGATCATGTCGAGAAAAAAAAATCACTTCTAGATCACGTCCCAAAAGGTAAATCATGGCTACAGAAGCCATGGATCAATTTCCACATTTCGTTCAAAACAAAGAAAAAATCAGGATCTGTCTCAAATGGATCACTGTTTTTACTTTCACTCATTCTCAATGGAACTATTACTTTTCTCACTTTCACGTCCTTCCACTGTTTGGATGCCCATTCCAACGGCCTATGTATGAAAAAGTCATTCACTAAACATAACATAATAATAATAATATAATAATAATAATAATGAACATATTCATCCTTGCTGACTCAGTTAAAAGATGACTGACACAGACTGTTACCTTTTGTCTCTAGAAGCACCCTAATAATAATAATAATAATAATAATAATAATAATAATAATAATAATAATAATAATAATAATAATAATAATAATTCCCGTCACTTTCAACTCTTGGCAACTCTCACAGAAGAGAATGCCAGGTACCTCCACTGACATCAGCACGCACGTATAAGCCGTGGGTAAACTTCTGTACTGACAGGACAGTGCATGCATATTCAATAACCTTTCCCTGCAGAATGTACCTCTAAAGAAAACAATTCACAACGATGGCAGGCGCATAACAGGAGGGGTTATTATAACATAGGAAAGACTTCCGTTGAATGTGATCTACTTTGTTGTAGAAGGTTTTCTTAAACCAGGAGTAAAGGTTAAGGCACTTTAATCAAAAACGATTATATTTTCGAAGTATTTCAATTATGCGCTATAACAGATCTGTTATCATTATAAAGACGGTTATTTTTAATTTTCTAATAATAAAAATAATTAAGCTTCATTTAATTATCATCCTTCTTTTCTCCAGGTGACGCCAGCTCACTGTACCGCATCAATCGATCATTCAATCCCAGCTTAAGAAATCACATATTCCAATAACCTTTCTTCCTAAAGTACGTAAGTCTATTACCTCGTGCCCTTTTGTAGCCCAGACCCGAAGAACACAGGAAAAGGAAGTTGGGACGGAAATGAGAGGAGGATGAATCCCGAAGGCAAACCTGCCTCTTGAAAAAGAGAAGGTTATAGGAGACCACGAAGAACGAAGAAAGAGAATTGCAAAACTTTAAAAATTTGCAATAAGAAACTTGAGGGCTGATATAACCTTCTTGTAGGAAAAAAACTTAACATACGGTACCAGGGCATTTATGGTGCAAGAGGTAATGGGTCACTATGAGGCCCAACAAAGACCGATATAGTAGGAGTACCAGACTCAAATCTAAACAAGGAAGAAGGAAGTTCAGTTATTAAATAAAAAAAAACATGAAAAATCCCACGCAATTTGAAAATTGGGTTTTATTCTTTTACAAGACAACGAGGTTTAATATTTGATGCGACATTTTGAAATGGAATTAGTCTCTCTCTCTCTCTCTCTCTCTCTCTCTCTCTCTCTCTCTCTCTCTCTCTCTCTCTCTCTCTCTCTCTCTCATACAACACACACACAAATTTATACATGTACGTGTTGTATATATACCTATATATATACACTGCAAAATATAATGTGCAGTAAAAAAAATACGCTTTTTAAAACATTTATAACAACTGAGGCAAAGTAAAATCTCGTGTTAATTGCTGGTTTACTTACATGGTTTTGATCTGATGTGAAAGGTCTGAAAAGAGAAAGAAAGAAAAGAAGTCAGTTCAGCTGAAATCGCGAATCCAAAACTGAAATGCTTTTTATAAATTCAATGAATACTAAAACAAATTCAGTATAGATCATGCCGTCTAATAAATAACAATAATCTTCTACGTGCTAAATGTTTTTAAAGAACAAAAGCACGGGCTTATTCAAGGAAGACTATCATAGGATGTGTAAAAACAAAAAACCACGAATTACTTTCATGAGGCAGAGATAAGATGGATGAACGATCCACTCAAGTACACGCGTATTCAACGTTCAATACCAATTTAAGTCCCAACCCTACGGACGTAAAGTACCGTCTCTAAGAAGCTCGGACCAAGGTCCCATCATCATACTTATATAAAAGTGTCAAAATGTGAGTCTGTGCGAGTCGGTGCTGAATGAACTACGACGGCAAAGGGTAAAAGTCAAAGTAGATTGTCCATATTACATATCTTTTAGAAAAAATAAAGTATATGACACGGGAATAATGAAAATTGTAGGCGAGTGAAACGAAGAAGTACCTCGTTTCCAAACAAATAACGCAGTGTAGAGAGAGAGAGAGAGAGAGAGAGAGAGAGAGAGAGAGAGAGAGAGAGAGAGAGAGAGGGCAGCAGCATCAGCGCCTGGTCTAATCAAGAATTCATAGCATCACGAAGCGAGCGACGGGGCCTGAAAATACTACTAAAGAAGTACTTGAGTGCTCTGGGGGCATTCAGACCAGCAGCGCCACAAACCAAGATCTCTTCAAAGAGTGCGCAGGTGAGCACTGTGATATTGAGTGAAGGTGTGCCGTTGGTTAATCAACCTGTACGTATTAACTTACGTCACGACGTTCATAATTGCATAAGTAGGTTATTATATATATATATATATATATATATATATATATATATATATATATATATGTGTGTGTGTATATGTGTGTGTGTGTATATATAACATATATAATATACACACATAAAGAAAAGCTATGTATGCGTCTTTGTTCATGTCTTAAATCACGTCCAAGTTGACGAACCACTTTCTTTATATGCATGTATACGTATGTATACATATACTTATCCACACACTTTCCCTGTCAACGTCCAGATGAACGGACACATTTCGCACTAAAATATCTCATGTATACAGCATAATAATGTATCTATGCATCATCCTGAGGAAAATTAAAGGACTGGAAATCTACTTGCAAGTTTGCAATCAATGCAGGATTCCTGACTGAACTTTGGCATGCAATATACAGATTATTCCTCTACCTATTCGAGAGATGATGAATGAATTTACTTACTAACACGAGTCAGCAGATATTCTCTCTCTCTCTCTCTCTCTCTCTCTCTCTCTCTCTCTCTCTCTCTCTCTCTCTCTCTCTCTCTCTCTAATATCTATATCTCTTTTCTCTATATATATATATATATATATATATATATATATATATATATATATATATATATATACATATATGTATTATATTCAATATATATATATATATACTGTATATGTATATATATATATATATATATATATATATATATATATATATTGAGAGAGAGAGAGAGAGAGAGATATGTATATACATATATATATATGTGCTATATATATTTATATAGAATATATATATAATTTAATTATAAATGTATATATGCTCTATATACATATATACATATATATATATAATATATATATATATATATATATATATATATATATATATATATATATATATATATATATATATATATATATATATATAAATCAAAGTAATCTCTTAGCTTCTCGATTTCCCAAAACTTTTCTGATACGCTTTAAACTACAAGCCCTAAATCCAGATGAGAAATAAATGAAGTAAATCACTTCCTTCCGCGGTATGATTCGAACAAGTTTTGCGCACAGAAGACTATAGGTGACTAGACTGATTAACAGAAGACAACGTTGTTGTTATTGCCTGTTATGCAATGCGTAATTATTTGCGCAGCACAGAATGAGCTCCTTATGATCATACATAAAGGACGGGCAGATATGACATTGTATTTTGTCTGCATTTGAGGAGACCCCTCTTGGCAATATCTGGGGATTGGTACGATACAAGTACATGCGCTACCGGGGTCTAAGCTATGTCGGGCAGGGCATCCGATCGAGACTACGGTCTACCCCAAAGCCAAATCAAAGTCCTTCAAAAGAAGGCATCGTGCTTACCCCATACAAAAAATGGGAAAAAAGCACGTTAAAAGAAGATGATGTGCATTATGCAGTCAAGTGACAGCATTATAATATTATTTCCATCTAACATCATATGATATGTCATCTGACTAAATTAAGCTGCATCTTGATTCAATAATATAAACACTTTTAGGGGATGATTGCTGAAAAATAGAACCTTATGGCTCTTACCCACTCCTCAGGGATGAGGTTGCTAGCCCAATACCCTTTACTTGAACACAGCTGGCTCTAGTACCCATCTACAGCTGGGACGACCCCACAGTAAATGGGACCTTGCAAGTGTGAGCCCGAAGCTCTACCACTGCGACAGACAGCAGAGAGGTGAATCCGGAAGGGAAACTAGTCCCATGCAGCCTGAGAGATGTTCAACAGGAATTACAGCAACATATGGGAATTGTCACTCAACTGGAATACCTCAGTTCCCAGAAAGGTCACACCAATAATTCTGAATGATTCAGCGACATGACCTTTAGTCACTTCAGATCTGGCGATGCAATGTCAGATCTCCAACAGCCAAGAACAATAACAGACCAATAATATCCTGTCATATCAAATTCAGTGTGTCTCTACGTTGACTTTTCCCTGTGGGTAACACATACTCCAAGAGTATTGAGCAACATTATGCAGTTGAGATATTTATTAAAAACACACTGCAGAAAAGAACTTTTAAATATGGCCGTCACTTTTGACAGGACAAAAACATCAATGAATTTATTATTAAAAAAAGAACCTGGAGCACATTATCACATGCAGTCATAGACCTCCAACAAACCAAGCTAACTAGGCTAACAAAAAGAGAATATGCAATGTCAGTCCTCAAACAAAACCTTTGCAAAAGAAAAAAACAAGTACATTTAAAAAACAATGCTGAAATAAAGACCACAACACAACCTACAGACTAATACTTCCAATAAACTATATGAAAAGAACGCACCCTTCAAAAAAAAGGTTTTTTAAATACCACCAACATACCAGCAATCTACTTCGGTTTACGAATGACTAAAAGGAAAATCAGATCTATAAAAAGCCTCTCCACCAGCGAAACTGCTGTTTAGAGAACCGCCTCCCGTTCAACTCCAACCTTCGCCAAAAGGTTAGACGAGATGTTATCTGGAAACGACCTCTGACCCTACGGGCAAAAAGGTCGAAAAAGGTCGCCGTAGCCGTATCGTAAAAAAATCTTCACATTGATGAAAACTGAATAGAATCTGGCCGCGCGAGGGAAAGGTCGGGAAAAGTCGCCATACCCACACGTCTGGTCCTGTGGGGCAAAAGTGAGGAGCATTATTGAGAGACCAAGTGGTTTTCCTGCCGTAAAAGCAACAGGAAACATTATTTAGCGACCTTACTCGAAGCGAGACCAAATCGCGACCAGGTGTGAAAGCCAGGTGAACTCTGACCTTCCGAGATCCCTGTGTGCGACCTTTGACCTATATTTATGCGAGGGAAAAATACCTAAACCTGCAGACAAAATTATCACGTGGGTAAAGCGGCATTCGCTTGTTACTCCAAGACAAAAAACAGAAAAGCCTTATTATATTATTACTCCAAGACAGAAAACAGATATATATATATATATATATATATATATATATATATATATATATATATATATATATATATATATATATATATATATATATATATATATATATATATATATATATATATATATATATATATATATATATATATATATATATATATATATATATATATATATATATATATATATATATATTACTAAACAGGACCTCATTCAAATTGGATGGTATCTAATGTAGATATTTATTCAAAAAAGCTACAAGCTTTCTAGGTCAAACTCCTCATTCTCAAATATACGGATACCTGTTTGTCCTATAAAGCTTGTAACTTTTTTTAATAAATATCTCCACTGGATACCATCCAGTTTGAATGAGGTCCTGTTAGTAATTGTACTAATGCAAAGAACAATTGTGTATGTGATAAAGTTACTATATATATATATATATATATATATATATATATATATATATATATATATATATATATATATATATATATATATATATATATATATATATAAATCCGTAACGTAGCATTTAAAAGGCAATATAACTTACAGTTTCTCAGAAAATCTTTACCGATGAGACTGCTACCCCCGACACCCTTTTTCCTTGACCCCAAAAGACGTTGATACCCATTTACAACTGAGTGGACTAGATGACCGAAAGCGAGGAATGGACCACAGATCTACCAAAAGTGACCCGACAGCTGTACCGCTCAGCCACACTTAAATTCTTAGAGGATGTGTGTGAAGAGGCCAATGATTTTGGCAGGTTTCTGCTAAGGGGAATCACTCCGATTCAGGAGTGCAATTATGTATGTGACAGTAACCACTCTCTTGTTTCTTTCGATAACACACGTTGTCATAGGAATCAGTTTATTGTTATATATATATATATATATATATATATATATATATATATATATATATATATATATATATATACATACATATATATCTGTATATAATAACTGGTCAGCTGCCTATCTCTCTCTCCATCCCAAGCCGCGATAACATGATTCACCCAGCTTCCAGGCACATAATTCACTCATTAGGTCAACAAAGAAATGTAGGTTACCCTCGCTCAGTCCGAGATCGAATGTGGGATTGAGAGGGGAGTTGGTGGGGAGGGGGAGAACCAGAAAAGACAGCTTTAGAGAGCGACACAAAAGCATTTCTTTCTTAAATAAATCAGACGGAATTCAATCATCCAAATCCTCCGAGGAAAAACTATCAACATCTTTCTCCCTTTCATAGCAGTCTGGTGTAAGAGGCAATGGGGCATAATGAAGCATGAAAACAATTTTTTCTATTAAATTAAATCAATTAGATCAGACCTCTTAGTCTTAATGAAGCCTGAAAACCACAAAACGATTTTTCCTACTAAATTAAATCCACTAGCTCAGACCCCAATTTTACTTCAGGCAAAATAAGAGTCAAAGAAAAGGTTATTATATTTACATATATATATATACATATACAGGCCTATATTTATGGGTATGTATGTATGTGTATAACTGAATGACAAAAATACGGAACGTAATGAATATATAAATAAAGGCAAATGCCAGGAGGGAAAGCGAAACAGCGGAGTGGTGGTAGGCCTTTCGACTTACTGTCCTTTGCTTAGCTAAGTAAAGGACAGTAAGTCGAAAGGCCTAGCACCACTCCTCTGTTTCAATTTCCTTCATGGAATATGCCTATATATATATATATATATATATATATATATATATATATATATATATATATATATATATATATATATATATATATATATATATATATATATGTGTGTGTGTGTGTGTGTGTGTGTGTGTGTACATATGTATATATACACACATTATACATGAAACGAACACACACACATATACATACATACATACATTATATATATATATATATATATATATATATATATATATATATATATATATATATATATATATATATATAATATATATATATATATATATATATATATATATATATATATATATATATATATTTATATATATATATATATATATATATATACATGCTGTTTGGGCATAATCTTACTTTTCTTGACAGGTTGTTGACGGAATGTTAACGTCCCTGAATCGTAAGATATTAGACAATGAAACTTACAACAACATTTAGCAGTCTGGTAAAAGGTTTGAGCAAGTTCCACGAGATCTTCTATACTGAAATTATCTGGAAGAATTAATAGGTTCGTAGACCAAACCTCCTCCAAGGCTGAGCAATCCACACGTCAAAAAGTTCCCTTCTCCCTAATGGCGAAGAAATCTTCAAAGACAAAATTCAGGATTCAGGACCGAATCTCACCCAAAATTGAACCGCTTGGTCTTAATCACGTATCCGGCCTTAATGGCAATTCTCATAAAACCTATACAGAACATTTCGTGTAAATCTGTGGTCAAACAAACAACATATTCAAAGATCCACCAGGTCCAGTTCAGATCTCTTCCAAAAATTTAACCATTTGTTGTTATCCATGAGGCCCACTTCTGGTCAAAGTTTTGCAACAATCAATAGTTAATATTTTACAAGATCGTGTAAACAAACCAAAGAATAAAAGATGTCTAGGTCCTCTGGCAAAATCTAATCACGAAGCCCACTTTTAGTTAAAATTTCCATAAATATACGACCAACAGTTTTTGCATAATAAAAGTCGTGGTCTTAAGAGTAAAACAAATAAATCAGTTACAATAAGTACACAGCTTGTTGCCTTTCACTACAAAATTAAGATTTCTTAGTTAGGAAATGTCCGGGGTTTGATTCCTGACTGAGTGAAAGTGCACTGAGCACGTTTCCTGAGAAATCCACGGTGGCTCTGTGGACTTCTGTCATGGAATCGATGCATGCTGATCGACTGCTGTGGGTATCACACCAACAGATCAGAAGGGAGTAATGCTGCTGACGACCTTAACCTAAAAAGACATGTTCATATCTTGTATTAAACAATATACATACATACAAGCATACATACATGTATATATATATATATGTGTGTGTGAGCGTGTATGTATAATATATACAGTATATTCCTGTCGGTTCTCAGCAAGTCTTTAGAAGTGAGGTGACTGGCGATAGGTAGACCAGGCGTGAACTACGAACCCTACCATTGGGAGCCCGGCACGGTATCACTTTGAGGAGGTGACTCAAGCAAGTCTTTAAGGGCGTTTTCTCTACCGTGGATGCGGCCAACTTTAAGTCAATGAAGACGTTCTGGCAACACTCACGGCACCAGAAATGTCGTGTTAATCATTTCTCGCACTTTAGGTGTTCCTGTAGGAGGACAAACAGACAGGAGAAGAATGGCGAAAACTTTATCGGGCAAAACAAACACTGTCCTGTCAATAACTTTCGGTATCTATGACCAAACTTCACATGCTTCATTTGAGAGACACACAGACAGACGGACAGAGAATTAGGTGAAAGGGAAAACTACATCAATAACACCAGTGTCCATAAATATTAGGAGAGAGAGAGAGTGGGTGGGGGGAAGAAATTCATCAGAAAAAGGCAGCATTGTCCACAAATTTCACGTCGGCTCTTGATACGTTTCTTCCATTCTCCCCTGAGCATCTCATTCCTCCTGACGGGGTACGAAGGACGCGAGTCTCCAGACGGAGGAGGAAGACGTGATGGGAGAGGCGCCACGATGGGCGCCCCCCCCCCAAAAAAAAACGAAACTACCGTCAGCTGGTCTGAAAGACTTACGAGGGAAGACAAAACGCAGAGAGAAGCTACCTGTCACGACCAGGAAATTGAATTTATTCAAGAAGGGGCTCTAAACAGACTGGCTGTCTGCCTTTCCACTTCTGGGAGAGAAAGGAATAGATGGAGAATGTGTGTTTGTGTGTGTGATGGAGAGAGTGGGAGGCTCCTGACGTCTTCCTACCACTCCTCACAGCATGGGATGGACAGGAGGCAAGATGGAGAGTGGAAGTTTCCTGACACTTCTGAAGAGACCATGGAATTATTACTGCGGACAATAATAATGGTGATCAGAATGAAGAGAGATCACACGTCACCAATCATGAAATCTACGTGTCACATCCTCAAATCTATGGAAATACGACGGCCATACAATGAATTTTTAACATCTCCAACTTGCATTTTCTCCTTATCCTAAGATACCCTCATTCTTCCTCATACCTTAATACCTCTCTACATGTCCTTCTTACACTAGAAAACAATTATCTAACTGACCTCTTCCCATTCAGTTAGGATACCCTCCATCCTTTGAAGTTAGAATAACAAGCCCTTCCCATTCCCTCCTTAATACCTAAACCCAACACTACCTAACCCAACTCCGCACTAACTAAACATCTTAAGAACACCTCATCCTTCCTCATATTATGTCAACAGGCTTTTCTCCCTTCCAATCTCCTCTTAACAGCCTGTTTGACTCCTCCTTCCCTCCTCTACTTTCGAAGAGTTCCCCATGCCATAAAATGATGAAATTCCCTCTTCTCCCCTCTTCATGTCATAAAGTTCCCTCTTCTCCCCTCTTCATGTCATAAAGTTCCCTCTTCTCCCCTCTTCATGTCATAAAGTTCCCTCTTCTCCCCTCTTCATGTCATAAAGTTCCCTCTTCCTCCCCTTTTATGTCATAAAGTTCCCTCTTCCTCCCCTTTCATGTCATTAAGTTCCCTCTTCATGTCATAAAGTTCCCTCTTCCTCCCTCTTCATGCCATGGAATCCCATCTTCTACCTTCTCCATTCAATAAAATTCCTTCGTTCTCCCTCTTCAAGCCATAAAATTCATTCTTCTACCCTTTTCATGTCATGAAATTCCCTCTTCTTCCCTCTTCATACCAGGAATTACCCTCTTCTCCCCTCTTCATACAATAAGACTTCCTCCTCATGCCATAAAATTCCCTCTTTTACCCTCTCCATACAATAAATCTCCCTCTTCAAGCCATGAAATTCCCTCTTCTTATAATGAAACCCCCTCGTTAATCCCTCTGCATCCCATAAAATTAACTTTTCTACCCTCTTCATCCAACAAAATTCTCTCTACTACATGCCATAAAATTCCTTCTACCCTCTTCATACTAGGCAATACTCTCTTCATCCCTCTTCTACAATTAACTTACCTCATACCCACTCTTCATGCCGTAAAAGTCCCTCTTCCACCCTCTTCATACAATAAAATTCCCTCTTCTTCCTTTTTCAGAAAATAAAATACCCTCTCCTACCTTCTCCTTATTAGGGACTACCTTCTTCTTCCTTCTTCATGCCATAAAACTTCTTCTTTTTCCCTCTTCATGCTATAAAATTCCCTCTTCTCCCATCTTCATACCTGGAAATACCCTCTTCTTCCTTCTTCATACAATAAAACGCCCTCTTCTTCTCTCTTCATGTCATAAGTTTCCCTCTTTTTCCCTCTTCATGCCATAAAATTCCTTCTTCTTCCTGTTCATACCAGGAAATGCCCTCCTCTTCATATACCATGCCATGAAATTCCTTCCTCTTCCTCTCCATACTATACCATTCCATCTTCGTCCCTTCTTCATGCCATAAAATTCCTTCTTTGTCCCTCCATGCCATAAAATTCCTTCTTTGTCCCTTCTTCATGCCATAAAATTCCTTCTTCGTCCCTTCTTCATGCCATAAAATTCCTTCTTCGTCCCATCTTCATGCCATAAAATTCCTTCTTCGTCCCTTCTTCATGCCATAAAATTCCTTCTTCGTCCCTTCTTCATGCCATAAAATTCCTTCTTCGTCCCTTCTTCATGCCACAAAATTCCCCTCTTCGTCCCTTCTTCATACCATAAAATTCCTTCTTCTTCTTCTTACCTGTTCACACAAGAAAAATTCCCTCCTCGTCTCTCTTCATGCCAAAAAATTCCGTCTCCTTCCTTCTCCATACCAGGAAACACCACCCCTTCCCCCCTCAAAGCACATCACTCACCAACCGCCTCCCCCTCAAAACCAGCCGAGCACACGAAGAAGACCACTCATACAGAACGCACACGATACCTTTAATTTCCCCGTCCCCAAAGATCAAGGGTGAAATCAACGCCCTTCCCTGCATGTGCCAAATATACACAAGCACAAAACACAACGACGACGCTGCCATACCCACCAATGGACTGGGGTCGGGGTAGCTCGTTGGTTGCCACGGCGACCCTGGGTGTGTGTGCGTGCATGAGTGTGTGTGTGGTGTGTGTTGATGTGACCTGGTGACCTTATATGGCCATTACTGAGGAGCCAAAATCATTAGACAGCGTTCGCTCTATTAGGAAATGCATGCTGTCCGGTGACGTAATGACTGATCGGTCACTATCGTTCTGGCGGTGCAAAATAAAAGGTCATGTTCACGTTGAAGTGATTTAATATAAATGTCAGAGTGGTCGACGGGCCAATATTGACGTCGCAACTGACAAGGTCATCGAAATCTAGGACATTTCACAAATCACACAAAAATCTACAAAAAAAAAAAAAAATTTCTTGTTCAACTGACGATTCCTGACGTCGCAACCGCATAGGTCAATGACGTCCAGCCGACTGATCTTAAAATTCGGAAACCACCAAACCATAAAACCTACGTAATATGAAATGCAAATTCCACCGATAAAAAAAAATTAAAAAACAAGCAAGAAAAAAATTATGCCAAACATAAATATCGCTGTTGCAATAAATAAAAACAATAACGTCAAATTTTTGTAATAGTAAACTTGCATTCAATCAAAACATAACAAACTATGCTCCTATGAATTTAAAATCCTCCAAAACACCAATGAAATGCGACGTCACAATAAATTCTAAAAAAAAAAAAAAAAAAAAGTAAAATCTTCGTAATAATAGACTCTGTTTCAACCAAAAACTGCCCCAATAAATTCATAGCCCTTCAGCTCAAAAAACTACATTACAATAAATTCAGGTCAGACGCCCAAGCATTAAAGCCAAATACCGTGTGATAGCCTTACCCTGACCTACATCTATGACTACAAAAACAAACAGGCTCGCACTAAAGCGCGCGCGGACACGCTATGAGCGCGCGAACTCTCATGTTCTTTCACGTTATTAAGCTCTACTATTCCCCCCTTTGACGTGAATAACACATTCGAAACAAATAAACAAGTGACGAGTAAATAAACAAATAACACGACTTTTTTTTAACCCTGATAAACAAAAAGTACAGAACAACTTTTAAAAAATCCTTCTGTTGTCGCAACATAAGCGATGTCAAATCAAAACAAAAAAAATATGCGCCTTAGTTTCTTCGGCGCAATCGAGTTTTCTGTACAGCGTATAATGCTGTATAAAACTCTCTGCCACGGCCCATGAAACTCTCATCAGCCGAGGCCCATGGCCCATCAAAATTTCAGTCACAGCCTGTGTTGCTGGCACCCATAGCGTTGCCAGACGCACGACCATGGCTAACTTTAACCTTAAATAAAATCAAAACTACTGAGGCTAAAGGGCTGCAATTTGGCATGTTTGATGATTGGAGGGTGGATGATCAACATACCACTTTGCAGCCCTCTAGCCTCAGTGGTTTTTAAGATCTGAGGGCGGGCAGAAAAAGAGCGGACGAACAGACAAATAGCCCTCTCAATAGTTGTCTTTTACAGAAAACAAGAAAGTAAACAAACTGAAATTATGAAAAGCAGTCCAAACAATTAAACAAGTGAACAGGTGAACAAATGACTAATACAGGGACACGGACCTGTCATCGAATCGTGGCAACAGAAGCAAATTATTGACGAGTCAGAGACTGACTCATTATGCAGGTAGTCTCTCTCTCTCTCTCTCTCTCTCTCTCTCTCTCTCTCTCTCTCTCTCTCTCTCTCTCTCTCTCTCTCTCTGCGAGGTCGTCTGCCTGTCAGTCTGCCTCGAAGCGTGACTTTTATTTATATATAACTACACATATCTGTCTGTTTAACATATCCCCTCTATCTATCAATCTATTGTCACCTGGAATTTTCCCTGAGGGTGTCTTCTTGTTATAAATCTTATTATCTCATATAAATAATCGTAAGTCAAAAGTATTTAATGTATAATTTTAATTCAATGACTAACAATTCAGAAAATGTTAAGATCTTTTAAGTAAAACGAACATTCTATTTTTACAAGTAATTATGTTACGTAAAAGGATTTAACTTTGTTAAAGAGTTTCACTGAGGATTCTAACAAGGATCGATGGACTGATTTTATTAATGTATGGGTACCATCTATATCCTGGTTTTATGAAGCTGGTGTTACATATCCCCACTACTCAAGAATCAATTACTAGGTATTGTCGAGTTCTAATATTGTCAAAATCAAGCTATCTTTCATAAAATTTATTTTCCTCGGTTCCTAAGGCAGTCCAGTAGCAAGGTTAGAATTAAAAATTTGTGGACTTCATCTTAACAAATGACTTTCTTTGGCGATTTCAACACTGGCCATTTTAAACAACAGTTTTGGAAAGAGGTCTACATATTTAAGCAATCTCTGTTTTCATGTTTTTAGGGATGCACTTGGGTTTTGTTAAGAAAATGCAGAATTACAAAACCTTTTGGAATGAGGTGATGAAGCTGAAAGGTGTAGTGATTCCTAGCTCTCTCAAATTGACGGAGACAGTGACTGCAATAACATTTAGTCATTATTTTGCTGTAGAATCATTTGGCTGGGTGATGTCGAAGAATCTCTGTAGTGAACCCGGGTACAGGTTACAAATAGGCATACAAATCATATACCGTGTCCACAAGACCTCTTTACTCATGTGGCAGGAAGGTTATTCGCACAAATGTCATCCATAGTTGTCTCTGGGTTAGAGAAAAGGACAATAAAATCTCTAGGGAAAGATTCGCATGGAGATTTGACCAGTCCAGAGAACTACCGTACTTTACTTGTATTGCTCATCAACACAGATTCAGGTCTGATTATTTTAAGTCCACAGCTTGTCTTGTGATGACAGAAACTGTTAAAACAGTTCGTTCTGGCTCATCTGTATATTCTTGCTTCACTGATCTCAGAAGAGCTTTTAATAGCGTGTACCTTAAGATGTGAAGACGAGGCGACTGGGAGCCGCAATGTAGAAATCACTTTGCAAATGACCGAAGACAGGGAAGAGCCTTCTTTTTGCATGATTATACGGATTTAATTCGCTTTCAAATAAAATCTGTAAAATGGTTGTAAGTGTATACTGGTGACACTGTTCTGTTATCTCCAGCTTCTTTCAGTCTGCAGATGTTAATCAATGAAGTGTGCCGATTAGCAACTGATTTTAAGGTTTGTTCCAACACAGATAAAGCAAAATGCATCTCATTTAATTCTGGTCAGGAGAAAAAGAAGAAGTATTTCTGGAATTTTGCTTTTTGAAAAAACACCCCATTCAGTTTGTGACGTTTCGATATCTGTGATTTATGATTCGGAATAACTTGGAAAACACTAGACACAGACTGTACATGACGTAAACTTTACCGAGTTTATAACCGTTTGTTGTAAGAATTGCATTTTACCTGGTATAATATATGAGATTATCCATTTGTTCCACAGCACTGCTTACAAATGTATACCGCTGAACAATGGATAGGTGATGAGAATTCTGTCTTCCTTTCCAGTATTCTAAAATTCTTGAATCTAATTGCTATGTCAGTGACGAAGCTAAATTGCACACTTGTGAACACTGCTTTGATAAAATGAACATGCTTGCACGCCCAAGGTTTATAAACGCAACTTGTGACTTCAAGATGAAAACATTAACATTTGTAACAGATACTGTCATAAATCATAATGGTATGGAACTATCGGTTCATTCACAACTTGATAAGGGTGTCTAGATGAGTAAAACTGTTTGTGTAACAAAACAGTGATTCACACACAGTACCACCAATCTGTATTTTTAGACTTGTTACATGTCCAATGTAGCTTAGTGAGTTTTAAGACTGGTGGTTTTGCATGTAATCGGTTTACTACTGCAATATAACTTTTAATGTACTTTTTTAATCAGAGTTTATTATCACCATTACTATTATTACTGGTAAATGATTGCATATACTGCTGAATTTGCTTTAATGGTCTTGGAGTTATATTTTTCTAAAAATTACATTTAACTGCTTATACGCATTTCAAGTACGTACTCCCTCCACTTAAATATAATAATGACGTCCTTTAAAACACTGCTTTCTTTTGTTGTAAAAGGCTATTGCAGTTAGGTATCTATTTAATGCCAGTACTGTATTCACTGTTACGAGGTATCATGAGACACCCTTTAATTAACTTTACTGGCGCAGGTATACTTACGTCTTTGGCAAACTATCTCATGATATTTCTTCTTATAATATTTCTTCTGCATGTGTTAAAGAAATGATAAGTTTTAAATATTTTTGCAATTTTATTTATTATTGCGTATTATATAAGAATTGATATGTCTGACTATAGTTTTCTTTTATATAATTATTAATTAAAAACTAAGTTGATTATTTTTTAAGAAAATTTTTGGGTTGAATACTATAAGTCGTTGAAGCTTACTACTACTACTACTACTACTACTACTACTACTACTACTACTACTACTACTACTACTACTACTACCATATCCATCTCTAAATCTACTTATCATTATATAAATCTAAATATATGTGTTTATATATTTAGTGAAATATATATATTTGAATTTAGGTGATATATATATATATATATATATATATATATATATATATATATATATATATATATATATATATATATATATATATATATACAGTGTATATATACATATATATATATATATATATATATATATATATATATATATATATATATATATATATACATTTCACCTAAATGCAAATATATATATTTCACAAAATTTGCGAGACATTAAGTTTCATCTTCAGGGATGTAAAACCTACAAACTTACAAATGAAAAAACAAACTAGGTAAAAGTAACACTTACAAAGTTAAATTAATAAGAAAAAACATTAATCATCCTAAATTAAAAGTGAAATAAGATAAAAAGTGAAAGGAACTCTTCGACCAGTACCCGACTCTGCTGGAACTAAAAACCGAGTAACATATTTTAGGATTTTTACTTTTGCAAGTGTGACTTTTAATGGGGAGGGGATTTTTTTATTTCGTAAATTTTGTATATTCTACAGTCCTGAAGATGAGACTTAATGTCTCGAAAATTTTGCCCGTATATTTGAACTGCTACGCTGGCTGCCTTCCGTGTTATTACTTATATATATATATATATATATATATATATATATATATATATATATATATATATATATATATATATATATATATATATTTGTGAGTATATTTATATATAATACATTTACATATATCATATACACACATATAATTTATATATATATTTATATAATGTTTTATATATTCATTGTGAGGACTTTTTTTTTGTACATACATTTAGTTTCATATCTAAATTTTGCAATTTTCTTGTCATTTTTTATGTTCATGGAGTATTTGCATAAATATATTCCTTTATCATTTATATATACAGTATATACATACATACATATATATATATATATATATATATATATATATATATATATATACACACAATGGCGAAAACCTATATTACAAACTGTCAAGCCACCACAAACATAAACAAATCCTTAAAAATGACAAAATCCTAGATACAAAACTAAATTGCCCACAAAAAACCTTCACAAAAGACAGGTCGCATAACTACAACAATGTTCACGAAAATAATAAAAAAGAAAAGCTCTTCTATGAAAAGACTCCCTTTACCCTAATTCAGTTCACTTGTTACAAAATCACCGTTCAACAATTTTGTAGTTCTATTTTTTTTTTTTTTTTTTTTCAGAGGAAAAAATGCTGTTACATCATAGATTGAAGTTATGGGGGCGCCTGACCGGAGAAGGCTTTCTCACGTATCTTTGGAAATCCATTGTGCCTCAGATTTTCCTTGGCAAAAAATTATGGCCATGATTGTTATTAGACTACTGTGGATCACAGCTGAAAAGAGAGAGAGAGAGAGAGAGAGAGAGAGAGAGAGAGAGAGAGAGAGAGAGATATAAGTAAAAAAACAACATAAAAACTTACGATTTAAAAACAGACTTCGGCATGGTAATCCTCACCCCACCGGGGTGGAATTATTCAACAGATACACACACTCTCTCTCTCTCTCTCTCTCTCTCTCTCTCTCTCTCTCTCTCTCTCTCTCTCTCTCTCTCTCTCTCTCTCTCTGTGGACACCGGTGCGTGCGGTAATGCACTTACATGATTACCTCACTCCAGGCCGTTATTTTTGAGTTTCCGTCGCTTTCAGAATTTCCAGCCTGGACGTATAATAATGGAATTGCAATTCTGCTCGTCACTGCACCTAATGACGGTAGTTTTTCTGAAGCATTTATTAATAATATATTATGCCTGAGAGGGCAATGACTACCATAAATGATAGAAGAGATAGCACCTACTTATCACTGCTAGAAATAAGAGTAGGATTTAACTTAAAGCACCACTTGCTATTGCTGCTGTTGATGATACAATTACGGCCATAAATAACGGTAGTAAGTAATTGTATACATTCATCGTAGCCACTGCAACTGATAACAGTAGTAATCTGGCAGTAGTGAACATTACTATTACACCACTACCATCAATAACAGTAGCAACAAATTTAATAGTATAGGAGCAAATGTACTTTTACATTCAATAAAAACAAGTAAAAATGCGCCGAAGTTTCTTCGGCGCAAATGAGTTTTCTGTACAGCCGCAACAGGGTATATTCAAGGCCACCGAAAATAGATCTATCCTTCGGTGGTCTCGGTATAATGCTGTAGGAGCCGTGGTCCATGAAACTTTAACCACGGTCCGTTGATGGCCTATCCTATACCGTTGCCAGAAGCACGGTTATGGCTAACTTTAACCTTA